>NW_015090842.1:14583592-14661515 GCF_001431845.1 Calidris pugnax
GGCGCGCACGCGCACCCGGCAGCGGCGCGCGGGCCGGGCCGCCCCGCTGCCGGCGCGGAGCTGGGGAACAAAGGCCGCCGGGCTCCAGGGGGAAGCGGCGCGGCTGGAGCCCACCCCACCCCGTGCTTTCACACCCGTTTCCCGGGCCCGGGGAGAGGCCGTCCCCTTACCTGCGCCGCCGCCGAGCCCCGCCGGGGTCCCTCGGCTCCCCCTCGGCCCCGAGAGGCAGCGAGGCCGGGGCGGCGCCGAGTCCTAGGGCAGGGAAGAGGCCGCGGGCCCGGCCCTCGCCCTCCTGCGCCCGGTGAGTCGGGGCGGCGGCCCCTTCCAGGCTCCCGGGAGCGCTCCGGGCCCTGAAAGCGAGTTTTTTGGCACACCAGCATCGGCGGGGTCACGGGGGGCTGTCACAAGGGCTATTAATGCTACTGTAAGAACCGAAAAGAGCCCTCGGAGGTGGCCAGCGCCGTCCAGCACAGGAGCATTCCGGTGATTTGAAGGGGCTGCTAACACCAAACCCCTCCTCCCGCCTCTCCCTCTCGAAAGGCTTCGCATAGCTCAGGTTAGGCCCCAGTCCAGCAATGCCCTAAATACAGACGTAACTTTCAGCACATGAACTGGATGAAATTAATGTAATTACTGGTGTGCTTACATGTGCTTTGTTGGATTGGGACCCTATTCGTCTACTGAAGCTATTCAGAGGTTTGCCAGAGGAGAGCCACTGTTTGTTTTATTTCCAGTAAAATATTTAAAAATATGTATTTGCTATCTTATTTCAATTTTTGAATGACTGAAGCATTTTCTTGGCTAGTTTAACTGGTTATCCAGATGGTTCTCAGTATCCTCCTCATTCCTTTTGATGACCAGAAAGCACTTCTTTTTGTGTAACATTTTTATGTTGAATCTGCCAAGTCTGCTCTTATTCAGAGATTTTGGGGATTAGTTTTAAGGCAGCTTCTCAAAAATACATCGCTGTAGCGATGCCGTACAATGTGTACCAAACCCACTATTTAAGAATCCTCCCAAGTCTAGGTGATATCAATTATTTATCATCAAAGGATGACAGCTACAGGAGTGGAACTTCTTTTGCACATAATTTTTTCCCTGCACATCTATGCAGTGGTTATTGAGCCTTTTCCTTTAAGTATTCATGAGGAGCGATACACATGGCACTGATTGCCAACCCATGGTTGGGTTGACTTATTGAATACTGAAGGAAATACGTTATGATTAAGTATTATTTTTTGTCCTGGATAAGAAGGACACATTCCTGAAGCAACATGTTATCAATATTAGAGGGGTTTTTTTCCACCTTTGATTTTGGTACAGAGTAGGGGCAATCATTTGATGTATTTTTGAACATATGGAAGTCTATTCAGTAGTGGTAACTTCAAAAAAGGTAGTCTCCTATAGAGAACAAGGAAAAAAAGCTTCTCTAATAGTAGCAGTTAGTATTTTTAGATATGAGAACCAAAATGCTTATCAGTTCCAGTAGTCTGTGTGGTTTCTTACAAAGTATCTCTGTGGTTAAGGCTTTGATCCTGCAAACACACACTAACTTTTTGTTAAAAGTTAGTTGAGGGAGTCTCACAGTCCTGTACCCAATCAGTGCATTGCTTGGGGGTCACTATTACTAATCATTTGCCTTTCACTGAATAGAAACTAATTCCTTGAGCAGTGAAAGTAGTTAGAGCTAGTTTCTAATGGATTTTCCTCCTCTCTCTCTCCTCACCACAGGAACCTTCCACTTCACTCCCCTGTTCCTGCTAACCTCCCCTCTGGAAGACCTCCAGCTTGCCCGCATGCCTTACCTAACCCTTTGTAGCACCCCAGCAGGCTCATGGCTCTGCCCCAGAGGGAGCACCCAACACAGCTGCTTCCCAGCTGCGTGCGTACACCCACTGCTCCATCACCCAGTTCACATCTCCCAGCTCTCCATCTGGCAGAGCAAAGACTTCACGCTTCCCTCTTCCCTCAATAGGGCCATTTATCTCAGTTTTCCTCCGTTATCCGTCTCATTCCTGCCTCAAACTGGGGTGAAATTAGCCCATGGGTTCAAAAGTTAGTAGAGAGGGCTGTCTGGAATAGACCCCATAGCTAGGTCACACGAGCTTCGTTACTGTAGGAAATGAAGTAAAACAGTCTCAAAGCGACATTAAGAGGTCATCTAATCCCTCTTCCTGCTCCAAGGTAGAATCAGCTATGCCTTCGTTATTTCTGGCAGATGTTTGTCTAAAACAGCTCATAAAAATCCTTCTGCAGTAGAAATTTTTAAACCATCCTCTGAAACCTATTCTAGTGTTTGTCCATGTCATCGCATTGTTTCTCCCCATGACTGATAACCTAAACCTCCCATTATAGTTTTAGCCCATTCTTGAAACACTTCAGTGAACACAAAAACTTTTTTTTTTTTCCTTCTCTGTTTTTGAAGTCTTTAATCTTCAGTAAATTACATCAGTTCCTTTCCACCTTTCACCACTACAAGGCCTCTGATCATTCTTTTCTCTCTGTGTACTCTGCAACTGCTCCTTTTATTCTATTTTGACTATAATTCTGGGAACTGGACACAGCACTCCAACTGAGGCCCTTTTAAATGCTGAGTAATAAAGGCTGACTCTATGGGGATGCCATTAAATTAGCAGTATCAGTCAATAGAATTATTGCAAACTGAAATTTACTTGTTTTAACATCAAGTTTTACTAATTATTAATTTATTGACCTTACTTTTGTACGCATTGTACCTACTGTCGCTATAGAAGCATATAATACCACTGTGGTTGGTAAAGTTACGTATGTATGTAGTTCTGGAGTTTAATGGGATTACTGTGTTTCCTCACTAGACAATAATAATGTCTGTAAGGATTTGGTTTCATATTAAGATGTAACAAAATACATTTTTTTTCCTCCTCTAAACTTTACACAGTATTCTTGTTCCTAAAATTACTATTATTTCATAGTCATTGAGTAAAAGGGATGAACTAGTTCACACTCTTTATGCAATGCTCTAATATTTTACAACACATATTATTATAGCTTACATGAGTTTTTAAGTGAAAAATCATTAGTGATATTTTATGTCTCTCTCACATTCTTTGTTTCAAGAATGGGGAAAGTATTAGCAACACAAGGCAGCATTCTCTTCAGATGTAGAAACATCATTACCAATAAGTAAACTGGATCATCAAAATTTTGTGGATGGATCTGCTTTCTTGGGCAGAATTGCTGCTTCTGCTCATTCATAGTACCACTTGTTCCTGGCAGCTGAGCACTTACCTCCTCAGCACAGCACCCAAACATTCACTAATTTCTAAGCTTGTCTGTAGCAACACTAAAGCTAGCAAAAATACACACGCTTAAGTGAATTTTCTACTTACAGCATTTTAAGGTCTCTAAAAGTAATGAAGAATTCATTTTTACGCAGTTGTGAGTATCCTATTCCAAACACTTTTTTGTATCAAGATGAGAACTTTAAGCCCTTAAGAAAAATGCATGCCTAGTGTCCAACAAAACACACTTATTTTGAGACTTGGCTAAACAAAATACCTGAAGGTTACAGAGCACCTTAATTGCAAATTAGTGATTACAGAAATTACAAAAGGACACCTAAAATAATTGTTCCTCAAAGTACTCAACACAGTATGAGTTTAAAAGAAAAAAGCTATTCTTTGTCTGAAAAAACCCGATAAATTATATTTACCAAAATACAAATAAAATATTTTAAACCTTATTTTTTCTAGCCAGTTAATATCTTCCCCATACATATTAGCACTTTGGATGCATTACTAATGATTTTTGCTGTCCAAAATTTCCCAGTATCATGGAAAGAAGGACAACAAACTCTCAAAGTTTGTTTCAGCCAGCCAGGAGGACGCTTCAAGACAATAATACTGATTAAGATGTAAGATCAGTTGCTGATCTTGTCATCCTTTTTTTTTAATTTATACTCTTCACTGGCTAGGCTGCTAAACATCTGTTTTCCCAAACACTTTATTTAGGGACTTTCTGACAGCAAGAAAGTGAAAGAATAGCACAACTATTTAAGGCATTTAATTAAAAAAATAATCTTATATTTTCAGCTGTTTCATATTTTTGGACCACGCATTTTGCATAGTAATAAAATTCTGAACTAATAAGAACTCAACAAGAAAGCAATTTTGGGATATGCTGAAGACCTTCTTATACAAACTGCTGAACTAAACCTAGTTTCTAAGGAAGTAATGAGATTCTCTGAAATGCGTGTGGTATCCCACTCTCAACCTGCAAAGCCTCATACATATACAGGATTGCTGACTCCACTTATTTTATTGATAAATACTTTACATAACAAAAGGCTTGGGGATTTTTTCCTGCAAAGCTACCTCTAACATCTGCAGCATTCAAGTGATTCCCTCAAATTGGTTTTCCACTAAAAAAGTGAACAAAAAACCCCTTCAAAAGTAAAAACTAAAGTTTCAGAAGTCAAATAAATAGAGTTCAAAACTTAATATTTAAAATAATAAATATTTCATTTTGAAGCTAACATTACATTAGACTGGTTGGATTTGATGGTCCTGATGTACCAGTTGACTTCATTGGATATACTCATGGAAACTATATGTTATAGTCTATTATTAATTATAGTTCAGCTGTGTACTAAGTCTTCAAATGCTTAAGAGATAGGCAGTCTGAAAAAATACCAGGTTGATATTCTGTATTTAATAATTATCATAATTGACTAATTTAACTGATCTTGGTTATTTTATAGAGAAACATTTTCCAATTTTGTTTTTGAACTTCATATATTTGATTTATTTACCACTTACGTCCTTTTTAAAGGTTTATAAGATGCTGAAACTGAAAGAAGAGGCATAAGAGGTTTTATAGAAATATTAGGAAGAAGGATTTTTAGTTTAGCGATGGACACAGAGTTAGGGAGACAAACCAAAAGAATCTTTTTAAAGTGAAAAAGATAGTAAATTACTTGAAAAAGTTATTCCGGGTGGGAAAAGATGCCTTGTTACCCCTTAAATCATATAAAAATATTAAAGTATATTACAGAAGCACTACAGATTTTAGGCAATACCAAATCTACTAACTTGTCAGAAGCTCTATATAAGTTAAGACTTGCCTTCTTCCCCAGCTTCATCCCTCCTGAGAACGGCCAGCATCTTGACATCCTGTAGACATCCTAGCACACAGGAATCATAGGATTAGGTTGAACATATTTTGTCTTTATGTAGCAATTAGCTAGAAAATACATTTTAATAATCTATCAACCAGTTGTAGGCTATTCAGCAAATCTGATAGGTCATGGACCTCCACAGAAATATTTATGATCAGCATATTTCTAGACAATAATTACCTCACAGTTTTAGGAGGGAAGCAAGCAGCTGTCTGCCAATGTGGGTGAAGTAATTAATCTAAGTTCTATTTCAGAACAACAAGCTCTGATTTTCAAGACAGAATCGGTACACTATTAGCAACAGAAAGAGCCAGCACAAGCACTGTACTCCTGAGGATCAGTATAAATCCAAGGCTTAAGACCATCAAGTCATTTTGCAAAAATTCATAACTAGCCATTAGACAAAATAAATTCCAGTCAGCCTTAAATCTTTTAGATTCCAACTAACTAAATTTAAAAGTCTTTAAAACCAATTAAAATCTCCTGTATCATCCACTGCTTACTATGTAAATATGCATTCTTCATTGAACTCCTTCTGAGTCAAAAATGTGATGTGTAATTATATAACATTTTAAATGGTATAACATTGGAGAAATTCTGTGGACACGTAGCACATGATACTATACAGAAATAAATTCATAACTACTCTGCAATTCCATAAGTAAATTACAAGATGAAACACTGATTTAAAAATAGTGTGGAAAGTACATGACAACTTTTCCAGTTTTGAAATGTGTGTGTCTGTAAGGTTGAATGAGATAAGAAGGTGTTTTTGAGGGTTTTCTTTTGGCAAGGTTTTTGGGAGGTTATGCCTAGGTGGAAGAAATTATTCTTACACCATAGCCTGAAGAACAATGTAATTGGACAGAAACAATATCCAGTAATAAGTTGTCCGTTAAAAAAAAAAACAACAAACAACAAAACAAACCCGTTTTCCTTTTTTTAAAGTTAGAAACTATTACCGGATTTGAATTAGTTTGGCAGATAATCTGTGTACACAAAAAATCAGGTGCCAGATCAAGCCTAAACCACACCACTCAACACATCTTTAGTTTAATGCAGAATAAACCCATCAAACAGTACATGCAAACACCGGTAACTGGCACAAATAAGCTATAGTTTACGAGGTATACAAACATAGTCCCATACCAAGCACATCATAAGTAGTTCCTGTCTAAATTCTCATGGTTTGTTGTATTATGTTGTTACTCATGGTTGGCAAACAGCCAACATTTCAAACCTTCCTAAAAGGTTTCAATCAGGAGGAGACCTGTATAAGATTTAGCTATGTCTTTGGTATAAGTCTATTTATTTATGAAATAGTTGCCTTGAACATATTGGAGGGAAGAGGAGAGCAGCATCAGTTTCCTTGCTTACAAATTCCTTTTCTGTTTTTGTGATGTACTTCTGACAGAGGCTCGTGGCTGCTCATCAAGTTTTCTGATTTTTCACTAATCCCCTGTTGTTTTTTTTTCACTAATCCCCCATTTCTATACCTGCAACCAGTCTCCTGGGGCACATGATTAACACCTTGCTCAGACCCTGCCACGTCTACCAGTTCCTACTGTTCCAGCTCTCTCAGTACACATGAATGTTTCATTGTTCCCCTGTTCAGCCTTTACTTATTGACTGTACTCAGGCCCGTGACTGAGCACAGTCACAAACATTTGCCAGAAAAAGAGCATTCTGAGAATACCTCCAAAGAAAAGGGTCATGCTTCCACCCTTGTCTTTCCTCTCTTCTTCCTCTATCCATACAAACAGGGACAAAAAGTCTCCTGCTTTTCATTTTCTGCATGAATCAGTAAGAATGAGAGCGCTACTATGGCGAAGCTTAGACAAAGAAGCAAGGTTTGCATTCAGCTTTAAATGAAGGGCAACTGGGGAGTTGTGATTTTTTTCCTCGTTACTAATTTTTCAGCAGAGTTCTGGTGATCACTGAGCCATAAATGCAGCAAGATCATATAGTGCAGTAAGGGTCCACTTTATTCACATTCATATTTATGTTTAAAATGCATTTTAAAATCATTATACTTGTAAACAAAGTCTTGTCACCAGAAAAAAAAACAGCAAATCTTGTACTGGCTAAATATAACACCTTATATTAGGCATTCTGGAAACAGTACAAAGTAAGGATATGTATTGTCAGGTATCCTGTGCTATGCAACATTCCTGTTAATTTTACTGGGAGTTAGTGTGAGCAGGCACCACAGAGTGTAATGAGGATTATAAAATTGGAGGGGGCGCCTCACTGAAGAAGCTGTCGGCCACAAAGAAATCTGATTACGTGCATTATCCCTGACACTTCTGATTTACCAGAGAGGAGGGAAAATTACAAAAGGCAACATTCTGGTTTTCACACCCGAGTACAGAGAAAGCTTGAGGCATTATAATGTTCTTTGATACAAATGCCTGCTTCATACTGCACGCATCATTTTTCCTTCCTACTGTATTATCATTTGCCATTGTAGCACCTTCTGCTTCCAGCCCTTCCCTAGACTGCCAGTGCTGCACAGGAAAGCTTTTGAGTCACAGGCTTCCATTTATTCAGTGAGGTCATTATAACAGTGTTATCCCTGGTCTCAACAGGAAAAAAAATAATAATTAAAACACAGCCTGGTTTTTGCAACAGGATAATTCAAAGAACGTAATATGGCAAGAATAGGTTGGCCATCCCAACTGGCATGGTGACACTGACCATCAATACTGTCACTGTAATTTTCCCTACTAAAGATGCTGGGTTTTTAATTCCTGTTATTGTTGGTTGGTTTGTTTTGAGGGATCTTGGGGGTTGTTTTGGGTGGGTTTTTTTAATTTCTTTCAGTTGTGTGGAGAGAACTGCTCCCTGGCAAAGGTAAAAGACTCTCTTTTTTTAAATTGGTAGATTTGATTCATTAAAGATTAAGCACATACACCCAAATAAGCCCAAAATGAAATATAAAATGTCTTAGGTAGTTAGAAATAAATCCATACTTGTTTTGATTATTTCGTGCATTTACTTAAAAAGAATAGCTCTTGGGAAGATCACACATTTACAGAGCTGCCTGAGAGAAAATTTATAGCTTGTCAGCTGGATAAAGATATCATCTTCCAAAGTATTTTTAGGTGACATGGTAACAACGTTCAATAATATGTTAAACAGAAATCCTTTGCAAGCTGTGCCTGTGTTCACTCTGATACTGCTAAAAAGTTTATTTCTCTCTAAATGAAAGAAAGCAAGCATATCATTTGAACATCTGCACAATGAAATATACAGCCTTTTCCATAATTATGGAGCAAATCCTACCCTGGCTGGCCCAGCAGGGATACGGAGAAGCATTGCATCGTGCATCCGTTACCACAGGGATCCTGGAGGCCAGGACTGGATTCCAACAGACACACCCCAGGGAGGCACTTCATGACATGATAAAATGCTATATCCCTGTCTGCCTGCATGGCCTCGTGTATGGTAGGAGGGAAACCTACAATATCACCATCTTCTTATTTTTAATAATATGCAACTGAAGGTATATCACACTAAGCAGATGCCTGCCACAGTCTCAGTCTTGTGATTTCTTAATATATTACTGTAACACGTGCTTCCTTAAAGTGGTTATGAAAAAAAAATATGAAAAAGTGGTAATGAGAAAAAAAAATCCCTACTTTGTTCACAAGAGCACAAGCTCTAGCGCATGGGAATTTCATGGTGCAGAACTATTCTTGCTGATGGGCATCCTGCACATTTAGAAAGTTTGGATGGGTGGGTAGGGAAAGCTACTGCCATAGCAATAAAATCAATCATGTCTCTGCGTATCCTAAACTATACAATTTGGGGACCAATTTAAAATAAATTGACTCCAATAGTTTCAACAAACATGTCTGTCCCTTTAGTCATCACATTACAGACAATAATTTTCACAATCAATACATTTCGTCCATGAGCTTCCAATAAACAGTCCTTAGAAGTGTATTACAATGGGAAGCCCTGGAATGTGACCTATCCTGGTAACTAACCAAAGCAGAATCTTCCCCAGCTGCACATCAAAGCAGCTGTAAAACTGCTTTTAGCCAGGAATTAGAGTTCATACAAAAAAATCCAACTAATTTACCCTATCAAAATTCTCATCACTATTGACTGCAGAATTCCTATAGTCCAAAGTTCTGGCTTTTTGTTGTGGAGGTTTGTTTGTTGCTTTTTTTTAAGACAGATAAATTTTAGCGTATTCCTAGAAAACAGGAAAGAACCTCTTAATTCAAACTGCTAAATCTGCCACCCCTCCTCCTTTCCAAATTCATTTTGACAATTATCTTCCTTTTACAATGACTTCCTTTTACAATGAAAACTTTTATTCCACTATCCAGGTTCAACTTTTCAAATTGTGCATTATGTTTTACAGGGTTGCATATCTTCCTTTTTCTGAGAAACTACTTCAAGCCATGGCCACTTGAACTTTTTCCTTCTTTTTTCAACTGGTGCTTACCATAAGATCCCAATTTTATTGTAACCTTCCTGCTTGCTGTCCAACAATTAGACATTGAAAAAGAGGGTATCTGGAGTTTCTATCAGGGAGAAAGTACCCCCTGGGAATGAAAAACAACCCAGGGCTGGTGCATCTGCTGAATTCTAGTGGAAATTAATTTAATCTAGTTAAAGGATAGACACTGGGGCTTATTAGTGCCAGAGGCCTTCTGAAGTGTGTACATGCTTATCATAAATCCTCACAAACTATTTTAAATTTCATTTATCTTTGTAGCTTTCTAGTTTTGTAACTTTGTTATAAATGGCACTTAATGAAACAATAAAAAAAAATCCTTTTACTATGCAAAACTTTTTTCAACGTGATTTTATACATTTTGTACAAGCTGACAACCGACATAAATAAGTGGGTGGCAGGGGTGATATGCCTGTTTCTGTGAGTACTGCTAAATACATGTCTCAGCAGCCTAAACTTGAATGTAACAAACCTGTAGTCATATCTAAAATACTATCCCCCAAACCTGTTTACCACAAAGAGTCATGGTGAAAAGACCATAATCTAGAAGGGAAATAAATCTCTACAGATTATCAATACAAATTAAGCAGGAAGGTTATAAATTGCAACCTCCTGTGCTGATGAAGGAAAAAAGCAAGCAAAACGTGAATCTTGCCCCTAAAATTCTTAGTCCGAGTAAGGCACATTTTAAAGTCATTCCCAGCTTATTATGTTTTTACCTTGAGTTTTAAACTGCAGTTGCTATGACACCAAGATGTAAATATCATGATCTGATTTAAGCATATTAAAACACTATACAACTATCTAATTTCAGCCAGTAGGCTAAGAAATGCTAGTTTATCTGCCTTTCAGATAAGTGGCTGCATGCATTTTTTATTATTTTTTTTTCCAGCAGCAGAGATTAGCTTAAATCAAGTGCTATAGCTACACACTAATACCCATATAGTCAAGTTTTGGAGATCTGTTTTGGAGATCTGACATACGTTATTTCCTATATCAAAACAATTATATTATCTACAACATAAACTATAAGTCATTATGCATGATACTATGTTAGTAATCTACCAAATTCACCTAGACAAGCATAATCTAGGAAAACCCTATTAAGTCTCCTTTTATACATATTTAATACAAACAGTACCAATCTTCCATATTCTAGGATACCTTAAACACAGACAATTAATAAGAAAAGCAAAATAGCATCTGAAATCCTGTCTTTGTTCCCAAGAGCAGTTTCTCTGTGTCCTGGGGAAGATGGAATAGTCACTGCACTTCCCCAATTGCAGTTTTTCCTTGTCTTCATGTCTGCACAAAACCCAAGACTGATGTGTTTGATTAACTATCCTTGCAGTACCTACAACAGGACTAGGAAAAAATCCAACTCTTCATGACTGTAATTCATGGAGTAACCCTCCTGAACAACCAGGACATTAGAATGTTGATGGACAACTTCTCATCCCTTTGATGTCACAAATGTTACCTACAAGCCAGCCCCCTGGCTAAGGCATACACGCACAGCCTGCACACAGTTGGCTCAGTTTCTGTGATGGACGACTGAATTAAGTTTTCTTCTATAGAAACTGCAACTGACCACCGCTTCAAACTACAAGACACTAAAGCATATTAGGTAAAAACATGTCAACTGGATTTTCAGAGATCTTTGTCTGATAGGAGATCCCTTTACACAGCCTTAGTAGTATTAAGTCTACTTTTGCACCAGGCTAAGTTACACAGGTAACGCTTCTCTTATTAAATGCCTATAAATCCTAATCACATGCCAGGGCTTCAGTATGCCAGTTGTTCAATGAAAATAAAGTTAGAAGGACACTTCCTGCCCCATAGAGACTTTCGTGTAAGATGGGAGAGAGAAAAGAGAATACAGAGAAAAGAAAGTGGCAAGACAATAAAAGCTAGCAATATAGGAAGTAGTTACAGTATGTTGACATCCTGATATTTATCCTATGTTTTATAGGCATTACCAAAAAAATAAGAGGCGGGGAGAGGGTTTACTGAAATTTGAATGAAAATAACAGTTTTGTAGGTGTACAAAACCCTCTTCTGAAACATGAGGTCTGGCATAGAAAACCTGAATATTTGAATTGAGTAATTAAATACAAAGGCACAAATCCTACTGTGTTGAGCTTATTGGAGGAAGGATTTAATCATTCAGTACCATTCAGAGGTGACAGACAGTAACGGAGAGGCTGTGAATAGATCTAGGGAGGAGGATGGTTGGTTTGCTTGATGCAATACACAAACCAGAAGCATGTGACCCCAGAAAGGGATCATATTCTCAAAGTCACTGTCTAGAAAAATAAATAAATATTTAGCACATAGACATCAGCAGAGAGAAGTACCAGAATACATTCATTTACTATGAAGCACAGACACAGAATCTTAGAAATACAGGTTTGTTGCTTGCCCAACTGACATACTGTATTTGCTGAGAAGTAGTGAATTATGGCACTAAGAATTAATCCTCACAATGTGGTTTTGGAAAGCATTTCACATTTGCCAGCTACATGTTTAAACAGAAGAATCCCCTGGCATCACCATTGGCTTACACACAGATTCACTTATACACACACTCCATTTTTCATGAGGCACTCACATCAGCCATATACCATTACTTACAGAGAAGCCTTACTGATTTTCCTCCACTGTTTTTTCAGTAAGACAAGGTTTCTGTTTCCTCTGGGTCCTACCATTTCCTCTTTGTTACTTTATATCCTGAGGCAGAGAAGAGCAGCTGCTGCCTTTCATTGTATTCCTCTGCTGGCTGTAAGGAGTAATTTTCAGGCTTGGTGTGTAAGACCTTCATCAGGAGAGACCCATTTTAGCCAGAAGACCTCTCTCTGCTTTGAGAAAAGATTAGGTCATTTCTTCTGTTGTATCTCTGGCCTCATGAAGAAACTGTGTTAGGCCTTCCCCATTTGCTCAAAGTCTAGCCTGAGTTTCATCTTCCAAAGAAGCAGATCTTCATACCCGCATGCTTCATACCCCATTTGTCCTGTGAGAGCACAACCCTTTACTGTCAACGTAGCAGACACACAAAGATTTGGGGCCAAGCACAAATAACTAAGCTATAGTTAGATGCATCTCCCAGGCTAATTCATACACTGCATTCAAAATTAATATTTCTGTCCTTCAGATGATGGAGTGGTAGTAAAGAAAAAGCTGTATGGACACTCTGCATCCTAATTCGAGTTTCATTGAAAGAATGGAAACTGCTCTTGTAATTCTCCTGTATGTATCTGCCAACATTCTGAGCTATAACTCATGGAAAACCTCCTACAGGTTTCAATAGTTGGTAGAGAAAGGCTAGAAACGTTAAGCTATTTTACAATTTTCATCAGTAGTTTGGACATTAACCCTGTTTGATCTCCATCAACACAGATGCAATTTGTCAGGCATTAGACATTTAGGGAGCTCCCCTGGTTCTTGTTGATAGTTCGCAGGAAAAGTTCTATTTTTCTATATTCCTTTACTGAAACATGGGCAAGTGAACTGCTTTTCCATTTTCAGGAGAATTTCTAACAAATCCTGTGTTAGAATCTCCATGGCTTTAGTGAATTGAGCCTAACAGGCAGACTAATTGCTCAAGTCTTTGAATCTCTCAACTGGAAAGAGATTGCTACCTGTAATTTAATTTATTAACTGTGCACATACCCTTAATTCTCTACAGGAATGAAGTAAAGGATAAGAAGGGGAATAATATATCTTAAAGCTGTACATTTAAGTGGCTATGAATTAACTCCCTCAGTTACTGCATAATCCATCATATTTTGCTTCTCTTTTCCTCTACGTATTACTGAAAAGCCTGACTAGATAAAAGGGAAACACAGAGAACTTGTGAAGAAATAGAAAGAACCCCTGACACTTATATCTGGATATGCAATTAAAATAATCATCAACATCCAAGTTTTCACTTTACCCTATTAACCTTGATACAGGGATTTTGAAGACAGGTTCCAATCTGAAGAATAGCATAGAAGAGTCTACACAGTGAGAAAAGGCTTTCTAAGCTAGAGCAGGGCATTGTACAGGGTAGTCCATATGTGCTCTCTCTATTTTCTAAGACCTCTGTTCACGGTGGTGCCAAATCTGCATTAGGTTCATCACTTGAGAAACAGAACAGCTGCACCTCTTGCTTAGCATATAATTTAAACAAGAAAATACTACTCCTTTTAAAAACACAATTGAAGAACTTACAAATGATTAAATAATACGGGTTTGGACTTCATATAACCTGAATGTGGTCTCCTTTCCAGTGACCACAATCTAATTTCATCCACACTAAGATCTGAAATAATTTCATTACTAGGGAGGTAAAATATACTGCACATCTGTAAATTAATCATGAGGGATGGAGGGCATATTTTCATATAGCTCACACGGGAAAATGAGATTATGATAAATGTAATCACTTCCCGCTCTATTGACTAGTGTTCTCCAGTTTAACAGATTCTGAGTTTTCTGGCAACATCGCACTTACAGCCCCTTCAAAAGGAACAGCTCACAATACAAATTAGTATTGGGAAACAACGCAGTGATGTTTCAAAGAACATGTTTGTCATACTAATAAATTCCTCCCCCACACAATGGCTATAATGTAAATCTTCAAATGTAAGTCAGAGTTTGAACATACAGGAACAAAAGGCATACCCTCTTAAGCTTTCAAGGGAATGTGGGGGCTGCCTCCATATTCCATCAAGACAAAGACTTTGTGAGCATTGTATTACTTGCTATCATCTTATTTCAACTCTGTGTTGATTTGTTATGATCATCGTCCTTCTCTCTCTCTGTGTCATCAGTGAAGTTACAAGTGAACATGCTCACATCCTGTAATTAATCTCTCTCTAGTGGAAATTTATGAGATTGCCAATGTTTGTATTACAATTTATAGTGCAAGAAAATGCCTACAAGTGAATTTTATCTGCCCATCTGTCATCAAGAATCTCTGAATCACATCTCATAATTCTGATTTTCCCCCAAAATACAACTTGCATTTCTTCTGTACTGTTCCAGCATTCTTTTTACAAGGGGGAAGGGATGTCAAGGGTTCAAAATGTAAGCCAGGATAAATTCAAGTATGCCATGCAAGAACACCTAATCTCGCAGCATCATACAAAGCAGAACTATTCAGCTGTGTTATGATACAGATAACCTTTCCCATTAGTTCCCACGAAAGTACGAGTGTTTGTTTAAACTAAATATAGCCATATCAAATGCATATTTCTTCATTTTATATGTGTCAGACTGAAGAATATTTAACGCATTTTTTATTGTTATTATTAAGATAAAAGGTATTTTCCTTTTAACATGTATTTCACGTACTTTGACATGATCTGGGAAACTACCCAGAATAAAAGAACTAAATAGATTTATTTACACAGCGATATGCTGCCAACAAGTGTTGGATATGAAGGCCAGAAGTCAAGTTCCAATCTTCTGAGTCAAATCCACAATAGAAAACAATGTCACCACTTCACATTTTCTGGAAACATTGTGTGTCTTTTTTGCTACCCATTTGTCAGCATTCCATCAGGCTTCTGCCACAGCATAATGAACTGTTAGCTACCTCAGATTATTCACTATTATTAATGTATGATCTCGCACTATTTGGCCAGATATTTTTGAAACCTCATTAGCAAAGGTTACGTCATTAGTGAAGATTTAGTCCTGGCAAGGCTTGGTCTGTTAGAAAGAAAGGCTGAGCTGTTATATCATATAGTAATTTTGCAAGTTATATTAGCTATACTTCCACACTTAGTACAACTGTGTTTATATTAGGTATTTTGTTGGTATGAAAAGAAAACACACTCACAAACATTCACTCCGCAAGCAGTGAAACTAGTCAAGTCTACCCTCTGGACTTGTCTGGAATTTGAGCACTTGTGGCATCTGATCACTTTCTGTCACAAATACAGTAAGAAAAAACACCTTTATCTTCATGACTTTGGTAGAAACTGGACAGTGGTGTGAAAGCTGACTACTTAAAAAGCAGCTGAAAGAGGGTAGAATCTCATAAAATTCATTTAACTGCAAAGCCAAGCAGAGTAAATATCAGGTCCTAATCTAGATTATTACAACGTCAAGATACTGTAACGTGAATCAGGATTTAAGAAGAGCGATTATATTTAGAAATCTGTATATTAACTAAGTATTAAATTCTAGGAAGTATGAAAACAAAAAAAGTTAGAATTCAGTGATGAGATAGAGTAAGTTAACATAAAATGCTTCTTAAGAAAACATACTTAATATATTCTGCTCATAACACCAACTGGAGACAGCTGTATAATGTGACACACAGGGGATAAAAATAAGAGAGAACTATGAAAATGCCTGCTATCTTTAACACCCTATGCTTCTCTAGTCCGCTGCAGAAAAAGCTTAAAGCCTAGAGTTTGCTGAGATTTACTTTTCAGAGATTCTAGGAGCTCCTAAGAGGACCTCCAGACGCTGTCAGAACACCTTTAACTTATCTTGAAATGCATAAGCCAACTGCGCTTCACTTGCTGTTAAATGTTTTCCACCATTCTTCCCCTGCTGGCATTACACTCCCTTCACAGAACCTGAGCTGCAGCCCTGAAACTTATCTCGAGCCAAGCTGGAAGAACCGAATACACAGGCTATTTTAATTTCTTTATAGTCAGCTTATGAAAAAGGTCAGTATGCAGAGTGTGGGTGGGTCAAAGCCCATTGACACAGACGGCAACATTTCATAGATGCACTGGGATGGGAGTTTGCACAGGAAATCACAGTGTGTGTATCACAGAAAGGCACACAGCCGAGGTCCCTGCCGCTCGTTTGGTTGAAATAAATTTAGAAATAAACCAATTAAAAGGTGGTAGAACCACATTCTACTTTCTTCCTCCACTTTGCTTTCAAAAGCAACATAGCGTAGTAACAGATAATTTGGGCACCGGGATCACTTATGCAAACATGGCCACATACACCAAACCACATCCTGCTTTAAGCTAAATTCTGTCCCAAGTCACAGCAAAAGCTCTGTCCATCCCACCTACCATCTTGTCTGAATACACCATATTCTATACATTTTACCTTCAGAACTTTAACATTTTTATTTCAGCCACATCCTTTCTCCTTGGTGTATATTCCAAGGAATCCCAATAAAGTTTGCTTAAAAGAAGGGTTATTTATATGATGCCTAATAAGCGGTATATAACATCACATTAGAATTATACACTATGATTAACCCCTGTAGCATATGCTTTCTAAAGCACATATATGTAATTTTGGCGAGATATCTAGAATTAACCTTTGTATCCTTGTACAGGCAGAAATAAAAACATCAAAATTGAAGTCTCACAAAACATGCTTTCTCAACAATTAATAGATCTCCCTTTATTTCTCACTTTGCAGAACAGCAGAGTACGCCCTGCCCTCGCTAGTACATGCATTTATTAATATTTCCTCTTGAACTCCCATGATCAAGGGGGAGTTTCCCAAAGGAAAGCCTTCCAAACAGTGTTCCATGTCAACTTGTGACCCTGAAGCAAACTAGCTGACATGCCAGTATCTTCCAAGGGTGACATATCTATTCCTCTGATATATGAGCACCTTGAACTCAATGTTATGTAGTCCAAATTACAGGGATGACTGGATCATGATGCAATTCTGCTGATTTAGTAGGATTGCATAGAGGTGTATTCGGTTTGTGGAACTCAGCAGTGTTTTCATCTCTATTTTGAAAGCGTACTGGAGAAAGACAACTCCCCCGCAGACTGCCCCATTACCTCCCACTGCTAGTACTCTGACAAATGTTAGTTTTAAAAAACTAAAAACTGCAGCACACCATGCAGAGAGCATTGCTTCAAAAGCAGGCATTCTGCTCCATTTCCTGCACTCTCCTTCTTAATACTATTGCTATCTTCTAAATACCTGCTATCCTCTGAAATGATGACCCTTTTCTCCTCCTCCTGTTTCAACCCCCATATTGACTTCCTGACTTACATAAATAAGGAGAGAGTATAATCTCACCACAGATGTTAGAGTCTAACCTTTTATATATAGAGCACTTATGGATAATATCAATATAACAATAAAACAATTCAGTAGCACTCTTGCAGTCCCACAAGGTCAGTAAACATGTAGGAAAACAGTATTTGTCCCATAATAAAAGCATCCCCGCTATGCATAAACAAACTTTCTTCCAAGAGTCACTCCATTTTCTTCAAATAAACTTTTTTTTTTTTTAACAGCAAAATTTAGGCTTCCATTTACTTAGTTCCTATTTCTAGACTTAATATCCTGTGTCAGTGAAACAGTTTTGAAAATATTATCCCAATCTAATAAAATAATAAATAAAAATAATTTTTGAGTTGAAAATTCCCCTCTTCAAGTGTAGCACCGATACTTATTACAACAATAGCTTTTTTTTTTCCTTTTTTTTTTTTTTTTTTGGCATTTTTAGATACTTGGCAACTATACATATGTTTTTGTGGATGATCCTTAGAAGTTCATTGAATATCTTATGCTTTCAGTTTCCAGTAAAGACATTATTGAGGATTTACTGATTCTCCAGAAGGCTTACAGATACTGTCCAAAACTTGTCCTACTGCTCAGTGGTAGAAAAGGTGAAGAAAGTGATTATACCATATCCTATGATACTAGAGAAAAGTTAAAAGGAGTGATTTATAGGAAGGAGGAGCCATTAATCTTTCATTTCAGAAAGCAATAGCTATAACAGTATATACTCTTGCAAAACATTTTCCCTCTAGTGTGAGTTGTAAAACTGTGAACTGCAGTCAATGGGGACAGACTACCATTATCCTAGCTTTGCTTCTCACAGCAGCACTGGGGGTAAATGGTTTTGACCGGACAGGAGATAAAACCAGGAGTGCAGGGATCAGAATGTAGAATTTTATTTCCTCTGTATTCACTTTAATTTTTGGAATTAAGTCGCTGCTGCAGCAACAGCAGCTAAAAACATTGTTGAGATTAAATTTAGGAAAAAAAGTATGCATGTGTATATTTATATTTGTGAGAGACTTTCATTGGGTAATATGAAACGGCTGAAAGTAGGAATTTATGTGAGGCACACATTCCTATCATCAGTGGCCAAAAAATCAAATCTCACTGGGGCTTTTCCTCTGCTGAATTCAAAACACTGCCATTGATGACCCCACTGTTCCTCACCATGGACCAAAAGTCACACACAAATAGGGTTTTAACATGCTCTGCTGGCCAGGTCAATCCCTTTGCAAAAGCATTATGGTATTAGTCTGTCATTTGTTCCTGTATTATTTGTCCAATTTCTATTAATGCTGCATGAGTACAGAGAAGGGAGAGGAAAAGGAAGCGTGATGCATAGCTGGTACATCTGGAGTCCCCCATTTTCAGAGAAACTGTAAAAATAATTAAGCTTTTTATATGAAAGACATACTGCCCTATTCTTGTGGCAAAGCCAGCATCAAATGTAGGAGCTCTGCTCAGTCACAGGAACACAGAACAGCTTAGGTCAAATCCCCTTGCTCAAAGCAGGTACAAGTAGATCTGGTGGAACAAGGCTTTGTCCTGTTCGGTTCTCCAAGGGCAAAGATCCCATGACTTCTCTGGGCATCTGTTCCAGTGTTTGACCACCCTCACAGCAAATACATTTCTTTTCATACGTAATTGTAATTTCCTGTGTCCCAGTTTGCATCCGTTGTCTCTCAACCCCCTGGGAAAAGTCACCCTCTGTCTTTCCTATGCCTTCCCATTAAAGAGATGTAGACATCAATAAGGGTTCCCCTTCTTCAGGGCCGAATGACCCAGTTCTCTCAGCCTCTCCTTGTGTATCATGTACTTCAACCCCCTGTTTATCTTAGTGGCCTTTTGCTGAATTAACTCCAATATGTCAATGTCTTTCTAGTGTTGGAGAGCCATTACGAGGTTTCTAGCACTTGTGTACCAGACAGATGCATCTCGGCTAACTGACTGTGAACAGTTTGAAATTCTTTCAAAAGTAGCAGTAAAATATTTTACAAGTGGATCATAAACTGTCATACTTTTGCATTTTATCTCCTCCATCTTGCACAAAGCTTTTACACACTACAATATACATGATTTAATATATATCAATACAAGAAGCTGTCAAACTTCTATTTTCTGAAGTTTTTCTGCTGGAATTAGGAACTGGAAACTAGGACACATCCTGCGTAAGCTTTACCTTCACTCACAGTAAAAAAGACATATTAACAAGGACATCAGGACTTTGAAAAGTGTCATAGCTTTGCTGTCCTAGATTTAAAAAGGAAATAGCAATGCAGTGCCTGCCACAGTGAGACTGACTCCTGGGAGCCAGAGTGAAAGCAGATGAAAAGCAACTTTCTAAATTTAAACCTCCAAATAGAGAGATCTTGCAAAGATCTTAAAGTGAAATCTTATCCCACTTCTAGAAACAATGATTTTTTAAATTTTTTTTAATGTGCTATTCCTATAGAGAAAAATAAAAGCACAGGGATTACATCACCTCAAAAATACATAAAAGGATAATCATGGATCCTGTGCTTCTAAAAGGAAGGTGGTACAAACACCAGCCTTCTCTTGGTTAATATTGACAAAAGGCAAAGGAAACAAACTTACTCTTGCTCACACTGTACCTGGCAAAGCACGGTTCCAGTGGGGTGTGTGCAAATGGAGGGAGCAGAGGCAAAGCAATGACCTCACGTGGGCTAGTGTGCTGGAGCAAACGCTGCTGCCTTCTAAGAAAACACTGCATAGATCCCTGCATAATACTGCACCTGCACTGGTAATACTAGCAGAATGCCTCACATTTTCTCTGGTTGGTTTTCTGAAGCACTCAGAGGATCTCCATAGCTCCCACAGTCAGTCAGGTCACATACAATAAATAAATCAGAAGCCTGCTAAAACGTCCACTCAGCCAATAATACAGCTTTCAGTTTTGCTTTTTCTTTTAAAACCAATGACACCTGGAGGCAAAATGGGGATTCAAGACCCCTAAATCCCATATTAAATTGCTGACTAGATTACTCCAATATATTAGGCCTGCATTGCAGGCACAAAATCTTTGACCTCATTTAAGCTACTGCAAAAACAGCAACACAAAGATGGCAGTGAAAAACATATTTAAAATTAGACACTGAGATATTCAGACAGCATGTGCTAAATGCTGTTTTATTCACTGTCAGGGAGGGAATGCTGGAATCAGGAAGTTTCATAAAAACTGAAAATGACAGTGGCTTGTATGGTGAGAAGGAAGTGAGAACTAATCCAGCTAGCTCCTCAGTCTGCTATAGGCAACAAAATTCTTTATGTTTGTTTTGTATGATTCTCCAAAGGAGTTTAACCCCAAACGGGTTAGCTATCAGCACCTGACAGATAGCTAAGGCTACTAGTTAACAGTGAGAAAAGTTAGAGGCCTCCTGCAAGCTCCTTGCATAAAAAGCTACAGCTCGCATGGAAGCGTCTGACCTTTGTTGAAAGTCATACCAGTGTAAACAGAAGTGTTGTCTTTCCATACAAGTACTTGCATAACTAGGGCAATCCCTGAACAGATGAATTCAAGTACCTTTACAAAATACAGGGAAGCGAGACTGTAGCTGGAAATGACCTGACTCGCAAACAATCTCTGTCTATTTATTCTTCTTTCATTTATACTTAAGGAAGCAATCAGAAAGGTTGTCACTTCTGCTGCTATGTGTAGTGGTTCCAGAACATCAACAGGCCCTCCTGATCTTCTTTCTCACCAAAAGAGGTGTTTTGGTTTGTTGTTTTTTTTTTTTACTGTGGTATTACCAGTCTTAGCCTCTCACATTCAAATCTCACTTACTGCAGCTGTTGGTGGCGTTTT
This sequence comes from Calidris pugnax, assembly GCF_001431845.1. Classification (NCBI taxonomy): domain Eukaryota; kingdom Metazoa; phylum Chordata; class Aves; order Charadriiformes; family Scolopacidae; genus Calidris; species Calidris pugnax. The sequence continues at coordinate 14,605,037 of NW_015090842.1, forward strand.
CTTCAGCTCATATTTGGTGCTTGTTTGCAGTCTCATTTTCTACCCTTAACTTTTGGGAAATCATAGAATGGTTAGAGTTGGAAGAGACCTTTAAGGTCATCAAGTACTAACCCCCCCCGCCATGGCCAGGGACACCTCCCACCAGAGGTTGGTGGGCAACCAGAGCTTGCTCAAAGTCCCATCCAGCATAGTCTTGAACACCTCCAGGGATGGGGCCTCCACAAGTTCTCTGGGCAACCTGTTCCAGTGTCTCACCACCCTCATAGCAAAGAATTTCTTCCAAACATATAATCTAAATCTCCCATCTTTCAGTTTAAAACTATTACCCCCCATCCTATCGCTCCACTCCCCGACAAAGGGATGTTAGTGACATGCCTAATATTTTAGACTTTTACTATGCTTTTGGATGCTGATAGATAAAAATTGGTAGAGTTCTTCTATAATATAATTATGAGAATACTATTGAAAAAGGGCTTTCATCTGAAAGACTTTAAGATAAGACACCTTGGGGGAAAACCACATCTCTATAATACAGTAAGAGAAAAAAATTACAACCTATGCATAAAATTTGATAAGTAACTACTTTTAACTCTGAAATACTGTCTGTCAATATTATTAATAGTTTTCTGAAGAACAATGTAAAAACTGAAACTCCATAATGACCCAACTAGTAAAAACACCAAAATGAGAGCACAGACAGGGAGGGTTTGGGTTGCTTTAGCTTAGTTTTGTTGTTGGGGTTGTTTGGGCTGTTTTTTTTTTAAATAGCTACTAATAGGGAAAGAATGCACTGTTTTGAACTGTCCTCTTCTTTTTTAATTAAATATCTTAGGGGCACAGAAGTATTAGCCTTCTTGACACAGTACTGTTAAAATGGATCTCTGGTCACCACAGCTCACCCACCCAGTTTGGAACCTTAGTCCATTATACCTCTGAATAACCTGAAAAAGGCTTAGAAATAAAAATACCAAGATGAATTCAAAGGATTTATAGGAGGAAATGGGAAGAGAGAAAGTAAATACAGCACAATCTCAATCATTTAGATACCAAGAAAAAGGATCAAATATGTTTGAAACAAGTGATTTAGTATGGCTTATGTAGTCCACATATGCACCCACATCCTCCTACAAGGGTGTGGATACCAATGTCACATGGACCTTCACCTACTACAAACTGGGAAGGAGGCCAATAACAACCTTTCCACTGGCCTTTGATGGCTATACTTTCTATCAAGCCAAGGAAAATTGCAGAGGGACACTCAAAAAGTGAATGTATTTCTACGCTTCAAAGATCTGGACTGACTATTTTTGTGAACAAAGTATCAAGTAAAAACCCTCATAAGATCCATTGCAAGTGATACTCACATAGTGAGCATCCATGTTCTGCACATTTTTATTGCTATACCATAAAAATTTTAAAGATACTGTAGAAAACCTAATATGGAGCCCTTTGCATTAATATTTACTGTTTGATTTTTGAGCATTAGTATTTTTATATTTTTTCCTTCCTGCCAGTTAGTAAATATTTCTACAGTTTCCCCTAACATTGGAACTTGTTAAGTGGAAGTGAGACAGCACATCTGAGCAAGTATATCTATTTACTGTTTGATTTTTGAGCATTAGTATTTTTATATTTTTTCCTTCCTGCCAGTTAGTAAATATTTCTACAGTTTCCCCTAACATTGGAACTTGTTAAGTGGAAGTGAGACAGCACATCTGAGCAAGTATATCAGAGGTTGGCCCAATTCACCACCTGGCTCTGAAAAATCCTTCTGGTATGGGGATAGTTAGGGTGTAGGGCCTTAGGATCAGATTTATAGCACTTAATATTTAGAATTATTGTGAAAAAATACACTGCTTCAAATTATTTTAAAATTGTATTTAGATATAACAGAGAACATAAAGGATATCTGTTCCCTTATGACCGGGCAGCCAGTGAAGAAGTGGAATATCTTAGGATCATCACAATGGCAATGGACATTTACAGTTTTACAACTGATTCATGCCCCAGTAATGAAATCTCAAAACCTAGGGGAAGTAAGATAGAGCTTGCAGGATTTGTGCCCTATCTGCTGTGTCTGAGTAGCTGCATAATACTAACTGCATACCTTGGGACAATGTAACAGTGCTTAATTAAGCCTTAGGTAACATTTTCCACAATCAGAAAATTTTACAAAATTAATCTTTATAACCTGTAAGATATTGGCATAACATAATTTTACAAATTGAAATGCAACTATTTGATTTCATTGATACAAAGGACTAAACCATTGCAAAGAATCAGAATAGAAAATTGACTACAGTGGTTTATGCTCAAAGCCAGAGAAGCTTAATATGGGCTGGAGTGCATATGTTCAGCTACACCTCTCCCCATCTCCCTACTCCCCAAAAGGCTTTTATTACGTACAGGAACATTTTCCCATGTTGTTTATAAATTGCAAAACAAACACGACTTGACCATGCAACTTAAATTCAATCAAGAAGGCCCATCACTTTGAAGTTACAGCTACATTATAGCGGTAAGGAATTAAATTTGTTCACTAACTAATCAACAATATTAACGTCCTTCGTGGTCACTAATGCTCATAGACAAACACATATTATGATCATCAAAGGTTATTTTCTTTGTGGATTCATAGAAGTGTTGCTGTTTCATGTAGCATTCAGTACCTCTAAGGGAGGTGCTTGGTACTTCTCTGATTTGGTCATAAAGGTCCATATTCATTTACTCTTGGAGGAAATAAATTGGAAGTTTGCCAAAGGCTAGCAAAGCAGCTTGTCATATCTCTGTTATGACATCAAATGGCAAACAACAATAATCAATTCAGAGTGAAAACTTCCACTACCCAGGATCAGGAATTATTTTACTGTTACATCTTTGCAAAGCGATTCCTGAAATCTTTTTGTGCACTTCTACTACAAATCCTATGATTATTACACTGCAACAGCATTCTGTGTGTGAACTTGAATTTCATTTTCTATTTTTTATTAAGATACTTAGTATTAAAGGGTACTTACTGGGTCTCAGTTAGTTGGACTGATGGTAAATTTTATCTCAGAAGAGTAATGCAGACAAAGTATTCAAACCTCCAGACACCTATTGCAGTGCATTGGAGAGAGGCCAGTTTTCACTCACAATGTTCTTTGACTAAATTGAATCCAGATGTTTACATGGAATAAAATATTAACAAATGTCTCCCAAGGGCAGCCAATCATTATTGAGTGCTTTAATAACCTAAACCAAAAATTCTTTAAGGTGACAACTAGCCTTTAGCCAAAAAGATACTTTTTCTTATTTTACTTTATATTTTTAATAACGTGGGGTGTATTATCCTAATTTAATTCCAGCTTGTCATCAACAAAATACTTATCTGGGATAATTCTGAAAAAGCTGTACAACAAACCATTTGTGAAAGCAGTAATAACTTAGTTCTAAACAGATGGTTCCAATTTTGGGTTTGGGTTTGGTTTTTTTCCCCTACAAACATAAGTTACTTGTTGTAGCTTTATTTTTGTAACACAAATCAGATATCTTTGAGAGAGATCTAGACATAAAAGAAAAGCAGTATTTACATTTTTGAACTGCTTCAATAGCCCACCATTTTGTCCCTATAACAATATAGTACTATTTAACAGTATTCCAGTTCTTGTAGAGTAAATTCATAGAGAAACAGAAATTTCTGGGAAAGACATTTCATCTTTGCATTTCTTGGGAAGATTACTTGACACTGTCTAAGCAAACATGTAGTTTATTTGTGTCTGCAGCTTGTACACATACAAATCTAAATTCCAGATATCATAGAAGTGAGCGTGAAATTGACCTGTGAGGACGCTATAGTACGTAAAGAATCTAATAGGTGGTATTTTCAGTATGTTCAAGCATACAGCAAAGTAATGTGAGATTCTCATTTACATTTCAACTTCGTTCTTGAGTAGTTTGGCCAAATTTGCTTTATTAGGAACCTGCAATATGCAAGGAGTAAAGTTATGGTCCAGTTTAGTTCTAAAAATTATTCTGATAATTAAAAATGTATACTAAATTTTCTTATGTTTTTTTAAATACCAACTTGTATCCCCCCCCAGTCCAAATACAAGCCAGTTTCCTGTCCTTGAAGATTAAGGATGCCCATTTCCCTCAAATGCAAAAGTCTTATCCTGAAGTGCCAGTAAATGTTTAGTCAGGAAAACTCCTTCAGTGCTAAGACTCCCCAGGCACAAATTTCTTTCTTCCTCAAAACTACTCTCTGACAAACCTTATCCCCCTTCCCTGTCCCAGCTGTTGCAACCATATTGCACGCAATGAATCTCCAGCCTCCTGATTTACCAGACATATTTACCCCATCAGAGTGGGAAAATACAGCTGTATCGCGAGTAGAAACATGTCCCAGAAACTTCAAGAGAAAGTATTTTTGTCACCAGGAAAGCAGTTTACAGTACATGTCTGTTAAAATGCAATATATGGACACAAAAGCTGAAATTCTACGTAAGGCATAGACATTTCTAGAGCATCTTTATACATAAATGCTGTGAGGAACTAATATAAAGTTCAAAGAATGTTCAAAAATATCAGATACACTGGAGAGCTTAACCATCCTATTTTATACTTCCCTAAAACAAGAGATGGAAATATGTGGGACTTGTTAAAAGCTTTCAGTGCATTTGTCACGCAAAGAGACAATGGGACATGCAAAAATGCATCAGCTAAGACTCTTAAGTACTATGCACGGGGAAATACTTGTGGCACTTACCCACTAGACGTACAGAGACCAAGCCAACACAAACACAGATGGTGAAGCCCTTTTCAGACCCTATCTGGTGTCAAAGGCAGGAGAAGGTATCAAATGAATTTTGCAACCTAAAAGTACGTGAGGAATCCAAATTCCTCGATCTGCTTTGCAACAACAGTTAAGCACACTAACACAGGCAACAATGCAAGAAGTGGACTTTCTAGTCTCACTTTTTGGTTTGCTATCGAGGACTTCTTTCAGAACTGTATCAGAGTAACAGGCTCACAAGCCTGCTTGGCCATAGATATGCACATGGCTACTACCTTCTCTTCTACTCGAATTTCGTATCAGTTACTGAAATGAGATACGAAGTATGTTGATTAAAAAAAGTCCAGTGTTATACTGACATATGGAAGAGATGTCACAGAGTTGACCCCTTACATAGACTGGGTGGTGTTCCTGAAAATATTCTATATTCGTATCATTTGGAGAACAAGATTTAGGCCTACATTTTCTTTTGAAGACAGACTCTTGACACTTACTAGCTGACAGAAAAGCAGTAGCTTCCAGGAAAGTACTCAGACACTACATAGATAACTGTAGTGCAGTAGTGCACAAATCTATAAAAATTGGATTACAGTTCACTCCTTCCAGGCTCCTCTTCTTCCCTGAGGATCCTAGCCTATTAGTTTAGGGAGGTTATGCACTCAGGTTGCCAATGTATTTCCATTATACAAGCATACAACCATTTCAGTTGGAAGAGACCTTTAAGAGAGCTGCTAGTTTCTTTCAGACTTGTTGCAAAACCGTAGTCAGAAACGGATAGTACCACTCCTTTTAAATTGCAGATATTCCCCTCTTCCCAATTAGCAAATCTTGTTTCAAATGCCGTATCTTTAAAATAAAGTATCAGGATCTGCCCTATTGTTTTTTCTTGATAGTTTCACGTTGTAATGCAATCAAAAAAAAGGTGCTTAGACCTTAGAGAATGAGGTGTCCATGCCAAGCCTTGGTGCTTAATTAACCTTCATTCATATTTAGTTCCAGAAAAATATTTATAGCATCTTTGAAAAGTTTCACTGTGGTGAAACTGATAATGGGCTGAGAATTGCGAAGAAGTAGGATACCGAGTATATTTATGGTGTACAAGTGCTATAGAATAAAAGTCACAGGATTGTAACATAAACATACTTGTAATTTCACATATGAAAAGTTTCTACAGCTACTCAAAACTGAACTGAAAATATATAATGAATAATAAGAAGGGGAAAGCAGACAATTTCTGCCTTTGGTAGTAATGACACTCATCTTCATGGGAAACCCAAAAAGTAGTTGAAATTAAAATATTTACTGATGATCAGAAATCTGTGGTTTTTCTGTCTCACGTTATATAACATCTCTGTCTTCTGTTGATTCTGGATTTGTCCATATTTATTCAGGTGCTTTGGTAGGAAAAAGAGCTTAATCTTTTTAGGCCAAAATATCTTACCCTGACCATTAATTCATGGTACCATTAATCTTGAGGAACCCAAGTAAAAAGACTGAGGGTCAGCATGTGAATCCGTGCCCTAGCCTGGCTTAGTTCGCTAGTATAGACTAGAAAATAACTCTTTTTCTTTCCCCCCCATAGCCCATCTATTCCTTTCCGTATTTTAGGAAACTTGCAGTCAGACCAGACATCCTCCTCCTGCGATGGAATTTTACTTCTGTGAAATGTCTGGGAAAAGTCATCGCAGCACTCAAAAAGCAACAGTTGGTAGCCTCCTACTTAGATCATATTTGAAAACATGCTTGTAGCTGTAAGCTTCTACATTCCTTTTAGCTGGAGCTCTTTTAGGGTTATTGTTTTGCCTAGTACTTCTTGGAGAGCATATTTTCCAGCTGTCACTAAGGGAAAATATCTGGAGGTTAGGCCATCTAGCAGTGTTTTCCTTACTACACAGAAACCAAGAAAGCAAAGCAAATAAGTTATCAGAAAAAAAAAGAGATGACAGATTTGGGAATACAGTTGGCACACAAATCAAATACAAAAGGCTAATATCGGCAGAAAAATCAGCATTATCATTCAGAAGGACCCTTATCCTTAGATGAAAATTAAGAATATTAGGTTGATTTGGGCATAAATCCTAGAATTCTGATTTCCACAATGGTTCGCCATCTTTGCTGGGCCAGATCCTGAAACAACTGATCAGCTATGATTTATTTAGGATCTAGCAGCACATCTGCTTATGCTTTCACCTACCATTATAGTGTCTGAAAACTTTCTATATACAAATTAGTAAAGTCTGAAGCGAATTTCATAAAATCTTTTTCATGTCTTTTTATTGTGGAGTCAAACGTGTGAGACTTTATCTTAAAAAATATAAAATTAATTTTCATCAGAATAATTATTTTGATGCTGCCTGGGTTTTCTTGGGCTGAGACTGGTATCCAGATTACATGTGTAATTCCAACAGTAAGAAGACTTTTTCCATGAAGAAGATTCTGCAGAAGTTCCCAAAGATGTTCAGTGTCTGGGTTTAATCTGCCCTAGAAGCATGTTTCTAAGCCAGAACCACTTAAATCAAAAAACTTTATCCAGGACTTTATGATCTACATTGTCCCATGGAATCACAGCTGTTGTCTTAGCATTTCAGAGACTGAAATTCCATCTTCAGCATAGCTGTGGTTTGATCTATTAACCACTGTGTCTTGTCACCAAATTAATGAAAAAACCTTGGAAGACAACATGTTATGTAAATTTAATCCATGTAACAGCAGCATTATTCAGCCAAACACTACCACTGGAGAAATCTATATTTCACTAAGTGTGACTGCCACAATATATGACATTCTGAACTTTGTTTAGAAACTATCTGAACAGCCCCAGCAGTCATACAAGACAAGAGTTAGAGACGTGATAATGAACCATTCAAGCGCAGGACTGATGACAGGCGACACATCTAGAGAATATGTTTAGTGTGTACAGTCCTCTTGAGAAGGAAATTATGCTGGTAAATAGGAGCCACACAAGAGGCAAGCTTCCTCTTTGTAATAGTATAGCTGTCGCAAGGGAGGAATCAATGTCACAAGCAGTTTGAACTTAAAATAATAAAGTATGTTAAACAGAAGAGGAAACAAGCTCAGATGCAAACACCTCTACACAGTGCTTCACAGTCTAAACAAAGAATGTTGCTTTAAGGTCAATACAAGTCTCTAAGCAAATCACTGGAACTTATCTGCAAAGTTATCCCAGATGGTCCTTCTTGGCTTGACACCGCAGTAGCTGCTCCAATGACAGGAGCGATAAAACTCAGTCATTGTATTAAGATAACTAGGCAGCTAAGGGACTATATCGCCATTTGGAAATTCCCTGGAGCATTTCAATGAGCCAGTTAAATGTCAGATATTATCAGTGTCTAAAAGAGACCAGCACACCCTCTTGCAGATGCACTGGGATGAGCGTAGAGGCTTCCTGGGAGACATCGGAAATGGAACTCGTCCCAGAACCCCAAACAAATGAGTAAGAGGTGGTTACAGAAAAAGCCTTATTTTTAGAATATGCATCTTTATTAGTGGTCCTTTATTTATAAAGCCTCATAGCCAGAAACAAAGACTCATTCAGCATGAGAATAGCTCAAGAAACACACTCTAGCCCTACTACATTCAGAGAAGCAGCAAAAATCCTCCTAAACTTTGACCAATAATTAGACCCTATTTGCCTAAACAAAGCACTTGAAATGGGTATTTAAAAAGTTATTTAAGACTAAATTTTAATTTCTGTGACCTCTGACTTTCCTCAGATTCCCCTCTTCTGCTTATTACTATTTTTTATTGCATTAATTTTGTGTTAACTCATAAGCTCCTCTAAGGCGTGTTCTGTTCCTATCACACACTATTTAGTTCCCAGTAGGATGCTATGGATAAATTTTGGCATACTCTAGAAAGACACCAGAATCCCACCACATAGTGATCACGTGAGTATTCCCTAGTTGTGGACAGACTGGAAATAGATATCAGCTTTATCCAACCATCTGGTAAGAATTTCAGAGTCAAATTCAAATGAATATTGGCCTTTACAAAATATCTAGGGACAGAAATATGCAATTCTTATGTATCATTCCAATGAGCTAGTGACTACTCAAATGAGCACTGCTTTAGAAGAAAACTGTAAATGCCTATTAAGGGAGAACTAATATCTATTACTGAGATTATGTAGTAGGAGGAAATACTCCAGAACTTTTATCTTTCAAAAAATCAAAATGTTTAGAAACTGCAGAATTATCATCTTGTATTTCCTACCACCTCATAATTTAATATGTTGCGTTTTGCATTTCAAAACTTAAAAAGCTAAACTGGCGCTACTTCATCATTAAAACCAAAATTTAATTTGCCCAAGTGAAAGTTTTAAGATTTAACCCATAAAGAACTGTCTTTGTGGATGAAAAATGTTCTGTGAAAAGCAACTTATTTGGTAGCATAAGGGAAAAAAAATAATTCCCAATAATTAAATACATCTTGGGAAAATTCTTTCCTCCCTAGCTGAACTTGCTTAGGCCCACGGGTATTTTTTTAAATAGCATGTAAATATTCAAAAGCCAAGAGGAACAGGGTTTGTCTAAGTTTTACTTCTTAAGAATAAGCAAGAAATACCTACTGAAAAGACAATTTGTTTCTGATTTAGAAGCATGGTTTTTCTAAAATGGTATTCTTACAAAAACAAACCAAAACAAAACTTGGTTTCTTGTTCAGCCACTTTCAGAAAGTCTGCAGAGCCAACACAGAAAAGGTTCTAAGTGTTAGAGAAGATGTTTTTAATCCCTTTAATGAGGTAGCAGTAATTGCCTTTAGTGTTCTCTTCCAATCAGCAATGTGCTTAACACACTTGCTGCTCTGCCAGGTAGCTGTGAAGTGTACCCTTCCTTCTCCCAGGGCCTTAATTATTGCTTCCTCCAGTAGCCACAACAATCCATCCTGATTTTCATTACACACTGTCGCGGAGTGGGATCTTCTCCTGCAGAGAGTACCAGATGGTACTAAAATGCTAACTCTAACTTAAGCGAGTTCTTTGGAGCCTTCAATGGCACTTTAAAAAGTGCAAGATAGTAACTAGTGCTACCCACAAAAGCTTAAACAACCACCTGTAAATTTAGCAACGGTTTCACATACCCAAAACTAATCAATTAATAACTATTCAGAAAATGTAAATATATTCTGAGCCTGTAAGTCCATGCTACAAGTGTAAATTAACTGATGTTTACTATGCCCTGTCTCCACAAGCACAGAATTAGAAAGACAGTAGGTCAATTTTGGGTGAGTCAACTCTTGCTGCAGCTTTCTCTCACTCAAAACTAGGCCATCTAGTTTCTCTGGATGACAATATTTTAAATAAACCCATTCCTGTGAGATTTATCCTAGATACTTCTGTTAAGTCCTAAACATTTCTAAACAGTAAGAAGTGCATGCTAAATCCTATTTCAAAATGAAGCAAATCAGTTTAAACACCGACACTGACAACGCTACGGAGAGTGCTAATTAGATCTGAACTTTCCTAGAACACAGAGATCTTTGAAATCAGTTTTGGCATTTGTCTCAGACATGAGAATATTTGCATGGACAATAGTTTTGGAGCTGCCACTGCAATGTATTAACTGGAGAAACTACTCTCACAGCATCCAGCTCTGCAACCCTACACACTGACCTTTCCAGTAAATAAATAATACAGAAGGTATAAAACCACCCAGAACTAGCCACGAATTGCACAGAAACTTATTCAGAAACTCAAAATTTTTGTCATCTCTGGCAACTAAATACTGTACAAGTTACTTGATCAAATTCAAAACCTGCTATGCTTATGCAGTCTAGGCCTGCCAGGCAGTTTTCCCTTTCCTCATGCTAAGAATGTGACTTTAAACAAAACTACGTAGCTGAGCTATGCTCCCACATCATCATTTAAAAATAAACTTATAATTGACTTTTTGTAAATTTATTTTCAAAACTTTTCTGTTGATTTGTATGTATTCTTAATCCCTCAGATAAGTATAATGGTCAGATTATATCAATTTACATAATTATTCATAATTAGCAGAGCTATCTGTGTACTACTTGTTATCTAATACTTTCTGTTGATTACATGTACACTACAAAGCGGATCTCAAAAATAGAAGCTTCCATTTAATCTCCTCTGCATTACGCTGAAATATTTGGCACTTGTTCATAATACATTAGCTTCTAAGTAACATAATAATAGAGCTAGCTGTCTGACTCAGGGCTATTTCTGAAGCTGCTAATTTGATTTTTTTCCAATAAACAGAAAACTTTCCCCATTATATATACCATTATGTGGTTTTTCTGCTTGCAATGAATAATCCCAGATTGCTACATAACTAGATAATCTGATAAGACAAATTTTGTTTGTTTCAAGTAACTTTCATTTAAAGCATCCACTACATACAATGATGAATGTAAAGCGAGAATATAATGATTTTTTAATAAACATACCTTATATTTTTGACCGATTTATATGACAGTAATATATTATAGGTATCAGAAGAGGAGCTGTGTATACTCAAGGGGCTATGCTAACACAAATCTATAGCACAGAAATGGCACATTGGTAGCTGGGCAGCTGAATGCTCAGGGAAACTGATGCAAACTCATGTGGGTGTAGTTGCTCTAGATTAACATTACTCTTATAGAAACATTTAGTTGGCCTATGTGAAGACTTTTTCCCCTTAGATAAGGAAAAAAAATACCCAAACTTTGCAGCCATCAATATTACAGTGTCCATAAAAAACCTGCATGCTAGTACAGCATGTAAATATTCTCACATCAATAATATGCTTCTAATCTAAGTCACAACTTTAAGATAACCCTAGAGCTGTACACGTTCTGTCCCATCCTGGACTTGCTCCTGAGCTCAATGGAACAGTTTCAAGAGGAGATGGGGAGAATTTTTTTTAATTTTATTCTTAAAGAGCCAATCAAACAGAGCTGTGTGCTTTTATAGGGATAAAAATGAGAGTTCTGTTGTCCAGTGAGTACATAGTAACTTATTTGGCAATTCAAAATTCCACATTTAGGTTTATTGCAAACTCTTTCAGAACATGAAAGACTGAATTTAAAATTGAATTCACATAACTTTACCTACAATGGTTTTTACTGTAAGAACTGGACTAGCAATCATTACACAATTTAGTGAACGTTTTGCAACACAACAGACTTAACCCTATACTTCTTTCAATTAAGAATTCTGAAACTAATGGGGATTTTGCTAGGAAGGATGCAACTTCACCTCTTATCCCTGCCCCCAAACTGCCAAAGATCAAATAACCTTAGAGTTAGTAGTTCATTAAATAACATAGACTGCATAAATAGAATGTTTGATTGGGTTCCAGTTTCTCATAGATGAAACACTAGGGCTGCTTAGTGGAGATTAGCCAGCCTGTGTGCAATGATACATATTTTGCCTTTTAGGTAGCCACAAATCAAAGATGTGCAGCTTCTTGTAAAAGTTTTAACTGTTGTTAATAGCCTTTAAACATACCTCCTGATTTATATTAAGCTGATATTAAGAATGCATTTGCATTTCAATAATAAAATCCAAAGGAACCAGAGGAATTTACTTCAATGATTGATCCCACATCTCCCACTTTGTTTGCTACAACCTAACTATTGGCTTTTCGAAATATGAATATGAACAATTCCTGCCAGAGGTTTAATGTTACTTTCTTCCACTCCTTAGGGAGCTGGAAGAAGTTGATTCAGAAAGACAGTAATTTTCTGGTCATTCAAATCCAAACTGAACATCATCACTCCGTGAATCTGACAGACATACATTAAATTATTATGATACTGTGTTTAATCTGATAATCATCTCCTTGTGTGTCAGTGAATCCACTAGATAAAACCAGCAGTCCCTCTGATTACCACCTCAAGATTTGGACACAATCCAGATATTGGGAAAGGAGTCAAAAAGCGATCCATAGCTTGTGTAGTGGAACAGCAGAGATGATGGTGACAATGCTAGTGGCAGCAGAGAAACAATGGAAAGAGTAAGACTTAGAAAGAATTTTCCTGTAGTGAGCACTTTCTGGTAGAAAACTTTCCTTGTTAATATTGCTGGCACCGAGTCCAATTCCTGAAAACAGTGGGTTAACAATGCAAAAACTTGTGACAACTCGTATTTGTACAACAGTTATGAAGCTTTCAGTACTGTTGTCCATACTGCTTCTTTTGTGAATGAGAAGAGGACTTTGGCAATCACATTTAGAATTAGTAATTTTCTCGAACAATTTAAAGAGGTAATACTTAAATAAATAAGTTTGTTTCACCTTTCATATCTGCTTTTATAAAAGCAAAGCAAGTAATGACTGCCACAGACATCATAATAGCAAATTTAATGTGATCTCACATAAGTCATTCTGATTGCTGCATTCTGAAATAGTAGAGTGTCACCTCTTCACCACCAAGGTTATTTTCTGCAATTACAGCTGACAATGATGGGAGATGCATATGTGACTTCAGCTCTTTCCCAGTCACCAGCTCCTAACTGATGAGTACCCAGAGAAACCCTAGATTTATAACAAGCTGGGAACATTTTTCTCACTGGGTGTGAAGAATCAGTGGGGCAGTTCAGGGACAGAAGGGGAAAGAATATTAGATTGCCTACTTCCACCTCCCAAGGAGACTTCAGCTACACATTTTTCCTACAGTTCTGTCTTTTGTTCTATCAAATTAAACATAAAATAGTAACATAAACATTTGTGCCACCTTATGCTGCATGAGTCCTCATATTGACCCTAAGGACCCTAAGTACAAATTTGCACAGACAGGCCACAAAGCAATGCAGGACCTGGATTGCAATACAGAAATACCACCCATCAGCTGCTCTAGAATTTTCAACCAAGTTAAGAGGGAGACGCATACATTTCTGTAAGGACAGAGACACGCAGAGAGCAATCAAGCATCTGGAGATGGGTAGCATATGTTATGAAGGGAGTTGAAGAATAATAGATGGAAGTTTCTTGTTAAAGCAAGAAGAATGCATGCCTCTAGGCTGCAATAAAGAACAAGACATCCCAATTCCCATTGTCCTTAAGTAACCACTGCAGCCATCTCCACAGACAACATCTTTGTGGCATTAATATCATGCTATTATTCTGGCCTTCCTCTCCCAAGTACACAGACTAAACCTTCTAGTTGCAGGGTTAGTCACCTATGCTTTCATATATATAGGTCATATAAGAAAAATAAAACTCTCAGAAACCAGCTTATTTGTGTTAAGACCTCCTAGAAATGCTTAGTTGGTGTAATTCAATTTCTTCAGTGTCATATCAACAAGAATTCTGCTAATAAAAGAAAAAATTGCCTTTGTGGTATGAAAAAAAAGTCCTATAAATGATTCATTGTTTGATAAAAAAAGAGATGCCCCATATATAGAAAGATCAGGTCAAGAATCTCTTGTATGAGACTTTTTTCTTTTAAGAGTTAGGGTACCATCTTTTCAGTAATTGTGCAGAAATCTGGAAGCAGTTTTTATTATAGAAAATGCCTTATGAAAAAGGTCCTTTCAGGCTGGAAAGAGAGTGCTGGATTATAAACCATGTTATGCAAGCCTGCTGCTCCAGAAGCCAAAACCCTGCCCCATCAATTGCATAACCAGCTCCAAGGGAGATCTGAGCCCTGCTCCTTTACGAAGGAGCCTTGATGGAAATTCAGCAAGTTACCAGCCTTCCCCAGGCAATAAACAAGGCATTTACTGTCACTTGGTATTTACTGGAGCCAATTGTGCGCAATTTGATTTTTTCCCCCCCTCTCATTTCACAGTGTAAACAAAGAAACAACTTACAAAAAAATAACACTAGGCAGACTGTCTCCTGTTGACACTATTCTGATCTGGGAATCATATTGCCCCTTTGAAATGCTGAACAAGCCTGTAGGCTGCTGGTACAATTCTGAGAGGAAGTGGGAGAGGCAAAAGCAAAACAAGATGCTCTGCAATGGAATGCACTGAAGAAAACCAAAAATTTCAACCAATATTTAAATTTCTCAAGTGTGGGACAAGACCTCCTGATCTCATCCTTAACAACTGAAACCACTACAAAAACATACGGCTGATTTATACAGACATTTAAAAAAATGTCATGCTTCACTAGGGATCAAGAGAAACCTTAACCATTCAGTTACCATGTTTTTGCTGTACTATTCTTTCTAGATTGTAGCTCTCAGACCTGTTACAGGGCCTGCCAACCTGTTTTGCTAGGTTTGTACAGGTAAAAATATAGGTGAAAATAACAGCACAACTTTCATTTCCCATGTACATCTGCACTAAGTCGTGATCCCTATTAACACTATTCTTCCTCTATTGTTAGTACCACATTACTAAAGCCTTCTGAGTGCATATTGTTCTCGTCTTTACTGGTCTATGAACTGATTTAAGATGGAAGATGCCGCACTTTTGCTTTTCCATTACAGTAAAAGGCAAAAGGAAAAAAGAAAGATACGAAGTCTGAGTCTAGATGACTAGAGGTGTTTCTCTCAACATGGCAAATGTTGGAACAGACAGATCAAATGCATTTAAATTTAGTTTTGCACATAATTTTGTTTTACCTCTGATTTTAAAAACGGAATTCTTATGCCGAGCGTTGCATTTTTCTAAATACCACATTTGTTGATTACTGGTTAGGGTAAAGAATTCTTATAAAACAGCATTTAAATTTACATTGATTTCCCTACAGCAGCAGCTTTTCAAACAATATCTCCTGGGAAAAAAAAAAATGTTATTCATAAAATACATTGTTTTGACAATCATTTTTCTGCAAAGCATTCAGCAGAACTGAAAGACTTGAAAAAGGCTGAGTTACATTTCCTTCACTGATTTATAGAGACTGAAGTATAGCAAAAATAATGCCCCTGTTTGAAGAAAGCAGCTGCAGTCACTGAAAAGAAAAATTTACTCACCATTCTTACACCATTATGTACCACATTTGACTTGAAAAAAATTAGCCACCATGCTAAAAATCTAGCTCAATATTTTTAAGTATCTGTAAGCAGTTAACTGTAAAAGTAAAGTGATGTTGCAGTTTGTAATATAGAACCCAGCAATTAAAAATCTCTGCACTAACAGGAAGCACTCGAAGAAAGGCCTTTT
Organism: Calidris pugnax; assembly: GCF_001431845.1. Classification (NCBI taxonomy): domain Eukaryota; kingdom Metazoa; phylum Chordata; class Aves; order Charadriiformes; family Scolopacidae; genus Calidris; species Calidris pugnax. The sequence goes on from NW_015090842.1 coordinate 14,620,894, forward strand.
GAGATTTCAGTTTCCAGGATTCCTTAGATATGATTCATAAGATTAAACTGATTAAGTTCATAGTCAGCACAAATCCCTCTCTCTTCCTTGAATCAGGTTGCACAACAAGTGATTGAGCAACATATCCTGGCTACCTTGAAGATACATTTGATTATCCTGACCATGGCTCAATGTGAACTTTAAATAACTAGATAAGCAAATTAAAAGATAAAAATTATAATATGAGATACATCGACAGGAGCATTATTCCATGATACACAATGCACAAGCTAGCTACAAGAATTATCAAGTGTCATTACTGAGCATGTAAACCAGCTCTGAGTAGGTAACTTTTTCCCCTTCAAAATTAATTTTCTTATTAAATTAATAATCCTTAATCAGAGCCTGATCATCTTACTGTGAACATAGATAGGATTCCCTTTGCTCTGCTGCTTTATTAAGGGAGCTACTTCATTTTCATTTCTTCACGATTGCTTAAAAACCCATTACCTTTGTTTTGAGATGTTAAAATCTCTCTGAAAGACCTTTTTGGCCATACATGTTCCTGTAGCATCCTTAAAGTCACTTTAAACACCGATAAATTTAAGTAATGCATGATTGATTGAACAAAGATTAGCAAATGAAGGCCTTTTCAGCTATCACCTTGGCCCTCACGTTGTTTTCTAATTGGTTACAGTGTTTGAATCTATGCCAAACAACACACCCTTAGCTAAGCGTCCCTTAAAACTTCAGTCAATAAATTAGTCAAGTTGTGCAATCTCTTAACTCTGTCAAGTCAAATAAATATTGCTTTGACATTATGGAGCCAGAATTTCCAGTGAACTATAGTGGTCTGAATAAGTTGCTTATTTACGATCCATTGTGGTAGCTAATGACATGCATTATACTTTAAGAAGAGACGTGTCTTCTGGAGCAAAGGATACCCAAATGTATTCTTTGTATAATTGTAAAGAAGTCAATACAGATTACACCATAGTGTAACATATAAATTATGTTTTTGAGACAAAGTATTATATTAACAGAAAACAAAAAGCATTTGGACAGATATCCATAGATACAATACAGTTGGGCTATGTCATAAATTAGCTACTTGTAGACCTTATTTTTAATCTGCAATGAAATTTTAAACCTAATTGTCTCCACAAAGTCAATTACATAGGTTGAGTTTAGTTTCCATCTAGGCACTTTCAGTGAAATAAAAGAAGTTACAGTTGCATCTACTTACAGACAGGACTTGCTTAATGGTTATAGTCTAGGTCAACTTCCCAAAATTTAGTTATTTTGTTACTAAATATATATTAAATGAGTGCAAACAAATATATTTTTTAAGCTTAAGTCTGTTTGTAGCGAAGTGTTCTCTGGCAGCAATTAAGGAGCAGTTTGAATTAGGAGCTTATAACTATGAGTAATCTATAACCTAAGAGTAGGTAAGAGGAAGAATTTGAGAGTGAGGGCATCCCTGTGCATCTCCAACAACTACTTGTTTTGTTGTAAGGGTCGCTAGTCTTCACTATACCCTGACAAAGGTGTCAGTTATCCATCCAGTTGCACACAGAGTAGACCCTGACAAATGAGTCTGTAGAATTTATAGGGGAAAAGATCAGCGGGTAAGGCAACTGTATTTTACCCTTCATGTACCAGAGCTTTTAGTTTATTGCCATATACAAATATAGATGCATACAATATATATACATGAGATATATAAAATACTAGATCTGGAACAGGGACAATACTAAAAGGCCTAAAAGCAGGCTGACAATAGATCTTTAAACTATCAACACTGAACATCATGGTAACCAGATGATCCATTCTTGGATGGTGCCATTTATACCTATATGCCTATAAAAAGGCAATCTAGACAATTGGGCTAAGTTTTTACTGCCAAAGTCTTTATAGGATGGCAAGTTCCATTAATGATGTAAACTCATGGTTTTATGGTCATATTGAATATCAATATAATTGAGTGTATTACAATATATCTAGGAAGGAAGAAGAGAGGGCACAAAAATATATGTTTGAGATGGAAGCCATCCTGAAAAGCAGCAATTCACAGAAAACCTGAAGATCATTGCAACTAATACAATTCAGCAATTTGTACAACCTTGTGACAAAAAAGGGTCAGCAATACCTACAGTAATTATTTTACTACTGCAGCAGTTCTTTACAATGGATTTTTGCATATTTGTAAACATGAATATCAAGTTAAAATGTAATACTCTGCACATTTTTGGAAAGACAGCTTCTCTTCAATTCTGATATCCATACGTAAAGAATGAAATATTTTGGAAAGCTTAAAGCACAGAAGCCTTAACAGTGACACAGGAAACAGGAGGTTAACAAAGCTCAACTTTATCAATAAAAATTTTGATAGGTAACAGCTACTAAGCACAAGTATTTACACATTAAAAAAGCTTTTCAGTTTTGCAGATAAACAGAAAAGGATGCAAGACAAAGTCAATGTTTCTATTTCCTACAGCGAGGTTCCACTATTTTTGATAAATATTTTTATGAATGTAGGTGGCAGAAGAATCTAGAATCTCTCATTTAGCTGTTTACTTATTAATAGATAGGTATGAATAGCAGACTCTCTCCTAATTTTCTGCTTGCAGCATTTAATCTCCCAGAATGCAAAAATCTGGACCCAAGGACAACTGCCCAAATTATTAAGTAAACTACAATTGCCTGTCATCTACACGTCAGGCTATATAATCTACTGGCTGTTTGGCTATAAACTCTATGAAAGTACAATATAACTATCTTTACTAACTACATAACAGCATGCAGACTAATTATGAACAGAGCAGAATGCTAGTGGCTTCTGGAGAACCAGGCAAAGTGATTCCTTGAATAGCAAACATTAAGTATTTAAAAAAGATATTACTTAATTACATTTAACTATACATAATGAAGAAGCCAGAGTTAAAAAGCAAGTCAGAAATTTGCCTGCTATTCAATAAGAATAATGAAGTTGTTATATCAAGGTATCGTTTTGCCTCAGGATGTATGCCAAGTGATATTATGTATTCATACACACAATAACAATATATACCCTAGACCAATGAACATGAACATTACATTCTTTTCTTTTCCATATTCATTAAGAGTGTAACAGTATGGCCATGACTCCACCAGGCAAAGCTTCCATATTTAGTGATAAAGAATATGCTTATTGAATAAGGCCTAATAAATAGAACACCAATGTCTCTATTCTCATGTTCAAACAGAATTGACCAAGAAGTTTTGAAGTTACTTATTAGGAGTTTTCTCTTCCACTTGTAGTTTCAAAGCTGCAAAATTCAAGCCCTTTCATGCTATCAGTGTATTTCTTTACGTTTCATAACACGATCTACAGAACAACACTGGTGTGATTAAGATTATTCTGTTAAAATGTAATATTTGCATAGTGAAATGTCAGCATAACAGTTTCTACAAACCTCAAATGTGGAGAGCTATAGTTATAATAAGTTAAGATTTAGTGACATCCCCAGCAAAATAAGGATATTTCCAAGATATATTTGCCTTAAATTCTCTTTGTTATGACCAACAGTAGCACTTTTAGGCACAATTTTTTAATAAAGCAACTTGTTATATTATTAAACTGCCAGACCAGACTGCCAACAGATGGAGTTAATTAACAAATGTAGCACACCAAGCAGGCAAAGAATGTCTCAAAAAGCCAGAGTTAAAAACAAACCGGTAATACATGGAACATTGATCAATTCCATACCATTTGCTAATTCCGTTACCATTAAGCAGATCTTGTCTTCCCCAGATTTACCTCGATGACTAAACAGGCATATAATCTGTGAAATTTATACTCACTATGCTAAAAAAGCCCCAATGGCTTTCTGTTGGAAAATTTTTCACGGGTTATTTCCTGTTGATTTGTTCTACTTAGGTATCTCGCTAGTTTTCACTGGCAGGATTTTCTGTTGCCAAAGGACTGGAATGTTGAAGCTTTTACACTGACATGCAGGTTTTCTGCACATGTGATCTCCCCGTTTATACGCCCTGGCCATTCTGAAAATGCCAAATCAAATTGAAATGCTGCAGATTAAGATTATTTCCTTTCCATAAAACGTATGATAGATTTGTTGTGTCTGCAACTGTGTCTACTGACTAAGGTACATACATAAAAACATGCAATGATGATCCTACTAATAAAACAGCTGTGTTTTAATTGTTTCTGGATAGATACATGTCATGCTTGTCAACTTAGGTTTTGCTCTGCAAGAAACTTCCTTGAAGAGTTTTAGAAAACATTTCCACAATCACATCCAAACATGCAGTTCCACAGACTAAAATCCTACTGAGAAAGCTCTTCAATATTTTCAACTTCATTGTAAGCTTAGCTTAAAAAACTTCAACTTGATCTCCCACCAAATTTGCAGCTTAATTGGCGTCTTTAAACTGGGGGAAACTAATCAACAGGCTTAAGGGCAATACTGCCATTCAAAGGGACTTAGGCTGGAGGTTTGGGACAGCAGGAGCCTTGTGAAATTCAACAATTGCAGCATCCTACATTTGGGATGGAATCCCTGTGCAAGGATACAAGCTGAGCACTCTCTGGCTGTGAGCAGCTGTGCTGAAAAGGAACTGGGCATCCCAGTTAACAGCTGAACATAAGCATTCAGTGTGCTCTAGCAGCCAAAATGGCCAACAGCATCCTTAGCTGCACTAGCAGGAACAGGCACGTAGATCGAAGGAAGTGATTGCCCCCTCTGTACTTGGCACTCATTAGGTTGCATCCAAAATAACTGTGATGCATTTTGGGTTCTCCAGTCAAGCAAGATATTGATAAACTAGAGAGCGAGTTCAGCGGAGAACCACCAAGACCAGAGCCCAGAGCACTCATCCTGTGAGGAGAGGCGGAGGAAAGAGTGCTGATTCAGCCTGGAGAAGGGAAGGCTTGGCGGGGGGACCTGATACCAGTCCCCCAGTACCTATCAAGGAGACAGAAGAAGGCTCCTCATAGTAGTGTATAGTAGAAGGATGCAAGATAAAAGAAAAATTTAATCAAGAGAGGGTCACATTGATACAAGGAAGAGTAAACAAACAGAAGTCTAAACAAACAGAAGTCTTTTGAGCATGAGGACAACCAAACAGTGGAACAAATTGCCTAGTCTCAGTTCCTGGAGGTTTTCAAGACCCAACAGGATAAGGTCATGAGCCACCTGATCTTGCAGCTGACCCCGCATCTTGCACTAATTGTTAGCCAAACTCAACAGCTATGAGAATAAAAGATAGTTAAGATATTTCAAGGACGCTTAGACTTCACAAGAGCGTTCACTGTAGAGAACATAAGGAACACGGGTTCTGATAAAGCCAGAGTAAATGAAAAAAAAAAAAAGGCATTTTTTTTTTTTTTTTTTTTTTTTTTTTTTTTAAGGAGGAGTAAGCATACTAGATGCTGTCTTTGCTACTCTAAAAAGGGGAGTTGTATAGATATGATATTGTGATATTCATGGAAACAAGAATTTACATAGAAAATTCCTCAACTATAAATACAAGAATTTTGATTTCTCCTACCACCCGCAACAAAGGGAGGTTCTGGAAAATTATCTTGGAGTCCGAGACACAAGCCTGGAGCTTTATTTTTCTTCAAAACCAGTAAGATTTTGTAGTTACTGTGTTTATGGGGAATCTTGAATGCTAATTTGCATATATACAGCTACAAAATCTACCAATACAGAAGGATCCCTAAAGCTCCACTGTGTTCTATTTCCTTAGATACATGAATATTAAGGGACTTTACATAAGTATTTGAAGTTAAGCAGAAATAAGTTACTATAGGCTGAAAAAAAAATTATCTGAGAGCAATGCTTTTTTTAATGCTTAGTACTTTGGAATGATACATCTTTAGATGGATGCCTTGATTCTGTAAGTGACATTCTTTTTTTTTTTTCATTTCCTAATTTAAGACCTTATGTTTGCAATTGAGTAGACAGTGGGCCAAAGAGAACTAACGCACAGAATCATCACAGACATCAGCCTCTCTGGTAATACAGTTATTGGAAAAAGTTCAGTCATTGAGACAATTTTTTTCAAACTTAAAAACAGCCATACAAGCATGTAGTCCTATCAAAGTCAGCTGAATAAGAGCTGGAGGACTGGGCAGCTGATCTATGATATTAAAATTTTAGAGTATTTAATAGACACTGTTAACGAAACTCAAAAGGCTATAGGCTTCCCAAGGCTGTCACGTGGATTATTTCCAAAGATAGCCTTTGTGGACAAGAATTTTCTTTAATTTCTAACCTATTTTTTGAGAGAAAACAGTTCCAGTAAATAGATTACAATGGGAGCTGAGCATCCTGGCTCAAATAATGAAACCTTATACTGACTCCCCAGGTATACATGCAGCCTTCCCCAGTGAACTCTAAGTTTACCCCATGGATAAACCAGCTGGGAAGGTTCTGCAGCACTACAATGAACGACCCTTTCCAGACCATATGCTCCTTCCAAGACCATATGCCCTTTGTGACAGTCCTAGATTAACCCAGTTTGTGTTAACTCAAAACCCAAACACAGCATTTTTATAGGCCATAGGAGTAACTCAGAGCCTCCTTCTCTCTCAAAAAAAGTCCAAATCTCAACCAAAAAACAAGCACCCAAAAAACCCAATCCTACTTGGCCCCCAAAATGCACCTCCCACCAAAAAACAAGACACCCCTCCTAAAACCAAAACCAAACAACCACACAAAACATTTAGTTTTCTGTTTTTTGCTTTCTTGTCTTAAAGTATTACAGACTACCATTACATAGAGAAAGGAGGTGGTTTTTGGTTTGTTTTGGTTTTGTTTTTTATTTTTTGGTCCACATGAAGCAGAATCAAGGGTGGAAATACTAAAAGGATTTGCTTTATTAAACTACTTAAAACATAAACCCCCAAATTAGGGCACTTCCAAATTAAACCTAAACTGTAGGCCAGCTATGACATCTCTAGAATTTAGAAGAACATGCTTGCCTGCAAGTCTTTTCTTCTTTAAGCACACAACCAATTTTGTTTCACAAATAAAATAAGTGGTACATTCAAGATTCCATTTGCAAGTGCATTGGCTCTTGCAGCTTAATTAAATGCCTCACTAACTTCACACATCCAAGCATTTCTGCATGGTTGCTTCATATTGAACAATTTACAAGAAACAGAAAATATCACAAAACACTTCTGTAATCAGATATGTCATTGTACTACATATCATTTTTGTGTAATAGACACTGTGCTAATAAATAGAAAGGCAGCTGGTAGAGAAGCCTTTATGGTTAAACAGGCCATCATCTCTTCATCACTGGTTAAGCAGAGGGGAATTCCTAAGGAGACAAACACTTGTAAGAAGCTTACCTCCCAACTGCCAGACTAGGCAGATTAACAGCATTGTCAGTCACACCAAATCACCATGATTGTTACTTCACTTTTATGCAAGCATTCTGTTACTTGCTAGTTTTGTATTTTAAAACCGAGAAAAGCGCTTGCGTATCAAAGTTTCAAGTAAACCTTTAATGCTTGCTTTCGTATTCAACAGCAGTCACAAAAGCAGTTATGGTACAGGATGAACTAAGGGCCTGGAAACCACCAGCAAGAAAAAAAAATCATGAAGGAAATGAGGAGTTTGTCAAGAAGCTCTTTCAGGCCAAGAGGGCTCTGATTTGACATTAACCTAAGATCAAAGCATCACTACGTTTAACGTGCCAAACACATTCAGAATGGCTCTGTGGCATAATTCACACTGGAAATGCTCTTTCTGCTTTGGAAAAGTATCATCCTGTGCCAGGTTTAGACAAAGCCAGGCACTCTGAAGTACACTGAAGCTTCTGTGAAAGCATTTCAATGTCAGCCTCTACAACAACATACTGTCACTACCTTTAATGCCAGCAAGTGACAACTGAGCCTGATGTTCAGTATCTTAGGTCTCATAACTTTCTTAAGGGCCTCATTTATTTAAGCCCCAAACACATGATAAACCCTCTAAAAACAATCTTGGCCTGCACCAACAATTGCAATGAAACCAGTGCAGCATTCCCAATACACCTCAAAATTCAGACTGCTTTTTCCTGTGAAGCCGCTATGGTACAACCTGCTTCACCTTTATGCCTCCAGCTTTGAGTCTCTCTTCTTTGATCCCTTCCATCTTTATGACAGCAAGTTTAATAGTGATCAGAACTGGAACTACATCCAGTAAGTTTAGCAGGTCCACAGTTTCAGTACTGTGAACTCGGTCTCAAGACTCTCAGGAGTACAGTGGATCTTGTGACAACCTGTAGCCACATTTGGGGCAGTTTACATGGAAGTGCTGCACAAGTGCTCTCACAAGAGAGAAAGAAACCATCACTTAAAAAATATCTATACATATCAATAGGCAACAACCACATATAGAAATATATGTTATATATAGTATTGCAAAGACTAATTTTCTTTTTTTTTTTTTTTTTTTGCAAAATTTCGGAAATATTGTGAAGACAATAGCCCCAAGAGTACAAATTGTATCTTCTCTACAAGATCTTTTCCTATTATTTTCTTTATTGCCAATTCAAACTACAGGTTTTCCAATTGCCTAAGCAGACCTCTTTCTGCAAAACCCATGAATTTTTTTGCACTTAAATTTCTCTAACCATCAGTGGAAGTAACAATATGTACTTCTTAGCAATAATTCTCTAAAGATTACAGGTGAAGAGTCCTCTGTGTATCCCAAGAACTATCATCAGTCTGTAAATAATAAATATTTTTTCTACAGCACCTTTAAATAGATTTATTTGGGAAAAACATACACAGAAAAAAGTTCATTCAAGTAAGTCTGCTAATTTGTATCAGGGCTGATATGGTTAACTATCTTAGAGATAAATACTACATCTAATTAGCTCAAACGGTATTTACGCACCTAAAGATACTAACAAGAATAATAGCAAGATTTTAATTACTTATTTTTACTTTTAAATTAATTCTACTCTGCAACAGAGTTCTCACAGAGAATCAAACCAACACAATGGAAAAAAAATGTCTATCCAACCACCTGCCAGCTTATTTATAAATAAACTATAAATATCTTCAATTTCTTTTCCCACTAAAACATTATGATATACCCCACTATTTAAGATGCAGCAAAATGACTAAAGCCAACACAAAAATGAACGTGAACATACATACAAAACCATCACATTAAAAATTGTCCTTATGAATTAAGAGCTGGTGATACGTTTTTTCAAGCTCAAAGTTCTGGCTTTCCATTAGTGGTTTAGTTTCTTCCCCCCAGACCACTCATCACTACATTAGAGTCAAATACAAAACATCATAGGCTTACACCAATGATAACTTATGCAGATCGCTAAAACAACGAAAAACTGATAAAAACCCAACAATTAAAATTACAAGATAAGTAGAAAATGTAGAGCAAAAAACTCCAAACCTTACATGAAAAAACAGCTACCAAACTCTTCATACGCCTGCACCACCCTCTCAGTTCTTCAAATTTTCAATTCAGAATGCAGCCTTCATGACACAGCCTATCTTTTACTCCGAATTTGCAGGTCACATGGCACAGCGGAACCTTAATTCAGCTGGGTCTCTCAGGTATTTCCATAATACCAGTTACCAATCATACCAATATATATTCTGTTCACCTGTGAGCTAAATTACTTCATCAGTGCTATAGGAGTCACAGGGGAGTGGGCTATCACAGATGTCTTCAATATAGTCCTTGCAGAAAGCTTCAGGGAACAACGTGGTTGAAGAGGGAACACAGATAAGGTTGCAGCCCATCACAACAGGTGCCATATTTTCTCCCCTCAACTCTATTAAGAGATGGTGAAATCCTTCCTGGTTTGGTTTTTTTCGGTCTTAGCAGGAAAGTCTTGGAAGCAGCTTAGCCTTTTTGCAAGTGTTGCCCTGAGGAGCTGCATAATGATAGATCCTGATAAAGACCTTCACACCCTCTAAAGCCAATGCCTGCACAACATAGGAACCATACAGTATATATGCCATTTTTTCTTCTGAAATATGCACAACAGAAAATGTACGCCTATCGCCAACATTGTTCAGTAGCACAGAGCATCAAATCAATTAGTAGAAAAGACAATTCTTAGAAAGGCAGTTATATCAAATGTTATAAAGTAACATTTTAAACCTGTTAAACTTGTATTGTACTGTATGATATGATTTAATATTCAACTTCTTCTACAATTACAGTCTGTACAGAGACAGAGTGAGACAACGGCATTGCCTATGGCAGTTTATTAAGCTGTTACAACTCACAAACACAATCCATTCTGAAATACAAACACAGTTTTCAAATATACTGTCATGTTTTCACTTGTGGAACAGAACTTGCTCCATATACCCACTCAGTGTCTTTCAGAGACTTCTGCTGAACACTGCTTATCGTATTTCCCACCCTTCCACACACTGATATCTGATCAGACCTTCTGCTCCATGTCTGCATTCACTTACCACAAGATAGCCTTAAGCAAGGTTCTAACGGACAGACTTTGTGCTTGTTTCACTCAGCAAGAAACTGGAAAAAAAAAAAAATCCTAACTTCACATTGTCATGCTTTTTTTTTTTTTAATAATTTTATAGCAGAGTATAGAACTATTCACTTTTTATGTGTAAGGATGTCATGCTTTGGACTGGAAAAATCTTTCTAGATAGAACAGCACACAACCTCTACTGTTTGTTTTGATACCAAACAAGGTCCCTCCTTGCCCAACAGCTTGCCTTCTTTAATTTAGCTGAATTCATCTTGTGTATGAATGTTTCTGTATGTTTACAGTATTATGAGATATTATCTTAATGAAACTTTTTCAAAGGACACCTACCCTGGATTTTATAGGAGGCAGAGAGTACGTGCATGCAACAGTACTATTTAATCCATAACCACCACAACTAAATAGCAGCCCTAGTAATGAGAAGGTGTCACTTTCGATGGGAAAAAAAACCATCTAGATTCTATTTCTGTCTCTGCCACTACAGCACCAAGTAACCACCGCTAACTCTGTTAACTCTCCACCACTTCTCCCAGCTAAGGGCTTAGGAAGAGATACACACAATTTAAGGCAGATTCCTGTTACATCCTTCTTACTATGTATCACTCATCATTAGTGCATTATGATACAAACAAAAGACAAGCAAGAGCCTATCAGTGAGGAAAGCAAGAAAGGGCCATAACATTTTTACAGGAACATTACATACTCATTTAAGCTGCTTTATTATTTGTATATAATTAAATATCATATTAAAAGAAACCATAACCTCCCCTCCCAAATAGCTCCTCAAGCAGAAATTACATTCACCTCCTACCAGAAACATTTGAATAATGTCCCTGAAAGGCCCTGAAACTAAACCCACCAGATGGGATAGATGAGATATTCTGGGCTTTTGCATGAATTATTTCAATCCATCATAATTTGGAAGACTCATAGCTGCTGTAATACTGGAAAGCTTAATTTGATTTCCGTTTATAAAGTAGGGCTTTGATGGATGCTATAAAACAAAGGATAACCATCTAGCTACTATATCTTTATCTTCTCTGCATTTTTGTTGACAGCAGAGAACTGCAGGCTCTGACTCACGACCTACAGCAGTTTAAACTAATATGCCAGCTGTGACAACTGTGAAACCAACACACAGCAGCCCTGCAGGAGCAAGGGCAGCTGAAGTGAATCTACCACAAATAACATTGGTATCATTTTAGGCCACTAGAAGATATTCTGTTTATGAATTAGAGTCCTAAATGATTTTTAGTCAAAATTAATATATTGAAAAGTTTAAAACAAAAATAATTGTGTGGACATACTGAATCAGTAGAGAATCTGCAAATTAATTTCATGATCACGCTAGCACTAGAAATTAAATGGTTTAAGACAATGCTCTCTCCTTACCCATTTACTCAAAAGTCAGTTCTGGCTCAGCTCCGGAAGGGAAACATGTTTGAACATTGTGAAGCTGAGTGTTGATGTTACATGTTTCACATTAAGTTACCTTGGAAATTTCTCTTTAGATTAGGTGCTAGCAGCTGATAGACATGCATGCCAAGAGAATAAAAATTTGGTTAAAAGCTAAAATATAGCAAGTTCTGTTTCCCTAATGTAAAGAATCCTTGGGTAGCTACAAATGCAACAGAACACATTAATTTGCTTCCAGTGAATGGCAAATATTACTATTTTAATGCCCCTTCTCTTCAGAATGTCAAGAATGTCCTCGTCCATATTCTTGGTGTTCTGCCAGTAGGAGATCTGGCAAAAGACTCTGATGTGCTCTTTTTAATTCAAGGCCCTCTGCTGCAAAGATCTCCCACAGAAAAGTATTTATAAACCACAATGTGTCTTCTCCTCCTCTTGGAAAATATTGCCAGACCTTCATGCTTTGCCTTTTAGATATTCCCAATTTTCTTCTGCCTTTGCAAGACACACAATTGACCTGGGTTCATTTGGATTCAAGTTGCAGTAATGCTCCTCACATAAAGTCAGGCTCAGACTGGCTTCAGTATCATCACTGGCTGTGATATCTTCTCCGATTTTTAATGTAATCCCTCTGAATTTCTTTTTTTTCTTTTTTAAATATAATTTCTCATGCACCTTAACTTTCGGCAATCAGAATTGTCCAAACAGAAGATTTCTGGTTGCAATTTTGAATTAAAAGAACCCATATCAAAGGTAAATATATTACCACCAATTTCATTTGCATTTCAAACCTAAAGTACCAGCAAACTGAAGAAAAGTACAGTGCCTGAGACAAGAATCAAATGAAACCTAACATATGGCAGTAAGGATATCAATAAATATAATATTGTATCAATAAACCGATACAATAAGACATACAAGTGAACTAAGACTGGGTAGCTGCAAGTTTTATTATACTCATATATCATTTCATAACAGTCTACATTTCCTTCGGAGGCCAAGCTTGCAACTGATTACCTTTAAACTGAAGCGTTGACAAGTGGCTCCCTCTACTGTTAAAAGAATGTCAATACTGGTATTTCCTTCCAGAAACTGTTCTAAACTGTTTTTTGACCGTCAAAATCATTACATAAAATTAAAGAACTGAAACGCTCACAGTTTGGATTAATCTTTAACACTTCGTTTTAAAAAGGGTGTGTGTGTGTGTACAAACATATATGCAAGCCAGCCTTTTATTTTTCACTTGTATTTTTTCCTGATAGACTCCAAGTAATATTTTGCTCAAAGATTTCTCTTAAAATTAATAATACTAACACTCAATGCTTTGAATATTGTACGCTCATTCAACAACCAGGTGGAAAATTTATACATTACTTTAGATTTAAGTCACAACAATCCCTACACTTAGTGACAAATGATAAGAAAATAAAACTTAATTGACATATTTCAGCAGAACTATGATACTTTGGAGCATAATTTCTATTCTTTATTAAAAATATTTAATATTTTAGTTCTTTTATGTACATTTAAAGCATCATTCCTGAAATAGTTAAAAATGTACTTAAGTAGAAACTCAAAAGGGGAACCAACTTATTCAAAACCAGTTTCCTCTTAAAAAATGCTTCCTTTGAATTTGACATTTAAAAGGATATAATGCAATCTTACAGAATTTAGCTAGCCATAAGGCAGGCAGCAAAACTTGTTTTTTTCCTACACAGCTGCATAGTTCCAATGGTACAATGCAACCACATTCTAAAAATAAATGCATACACTCACAGGTGAAGAACACATATCTACAATCCATCTGTTTTTAAAAATTAATCTTGTCTACCCCTTTTCCTTGAGCATTGCAGTATTTCCCCTGCATATATAGAATTACATACCAACTTATATATATAAAGTTGAGCACACACAGTAGCAGTCAGGGGCACTAAAAATACTTTGAATGTGATTAGCTGCATTGCTGTAAGGCCCTTGGGGTTTACATTCTGTGATAAAGGAGAGAAACTGAATGTATCAGACACCCCTAGTTTGTAACCAGACTCCTCCAAATACCAGAATACCCTACCATAGTTTATACTGCTTCACACAGCAGATTAGGTAGTCTTTAAATCTGAAGAGTAATTATTATTTTAAACCAGATTTATGAAAATAACACCTCCTATACATGAATTATAGCAGAGATACAAGCTGCCCAATAAAACATAGCTACCCAGAATATAAATCAGGCCCAGATCTAAAAATAGAACTGGATGCAGCTACAAAAAGTTCCAACAAGAAAGGCACTTGTATCAAACAGAACCTACAAGCTTGCAAAGCAGAAGGAAACACTGTCAGAAAGACACTGCACAATTTTTTCATAGAACTTTCTCAGTCACTTTCTCTGCTGTTGCAAAAGGCGATTCAGAAACACTCGTCCAAAACAAAAACTACCCTAACATGGCACTGAAAGAGAAAGGGAAGACAGCAGCACCAGCAGGAAATACTAGACTCGTTTGGAGCTTTGCTTATTTACAACTGGAATAAAATTATTTACATTACATAATGCCTACCTTAAAGCTTAGAGAAAAAACTCCTTTCAGCAGTAAACTGTGGAATTTATCACAAAATCTTGTACTTGTCCTCACAACAGGAATCAAAGTCTCAGGAGTTTATCCTGGAGTTCTATAAAATGTTAGGGAGAGGGCAATGCCGCATCACTCACTCATAAGGGATGGTTCCCTGTTATTTTTCACCCAAAACACTGCTTGTAATTGTGTTTTTTTTCAGCAACCAAGGGGTGAATAGCACAAAGCATACTTTAGGAAGAGACTTTAGAGAAAGAAATAAAAATTACAACGTATGTATATTCTTACAGCACCTTAAAAAATGAACACATATGCAACCAGGATACACAGAAGTGAAAAAGTTCTTCAAGAGGCATGTTCACACATGAACGCAGGCTCCAGGCAGTTTAAGGGAGCCTATAGCTAGTATGAGACCAAGTACAAAGAAAGAGGTCATTTCCCTTTAAAATTGAGAACAAACAAAGCACAGAAATCACACTAGGGTTCTATCTCCACTTGATTAAGTAATTGTCTGACTTTGAAGTGATTCATCTATTCCTCATTAAGTCCAAGCGTGAATATTCATTTGGACATAAGAACAGAATATTTAACATTTTTCAAGCATAGCTCAACCATTCAGGACAAGAAAAACAAACCCCCAAAATCTCTGCCATCAGTTGCAGCGAACCAATTCATATGAACAGAAGCATAGCTATATACTGAGGTAAAAAGACCAAAGCCCATCTCCTTTACTACAGATAGCTACAGCATTTACACCATTAAATCATAGCCCTAGCAGGAAACACATTTGATTGTATCTTTTAGCATTTATTTAAAAACAGAAGTAGGATCTTAACCTCTGTGATACCACTCACTTCATACACAGCCTATTCAGCACAGCAGGATACCTGCAGTTTGCCACCTCAGTTTAATACTGACAATACTGTATTTTGTCAAGCAGTGTGGACAGAGCAGTAAGATTTAAGCTCACCTAAAACACATACCTCTTGCAGAGTGCCCAGTACCCAGCTGAGGCCTTTGCTGTTACCACAGGGTCCGCCATTGAGCAAGGGTTTGGCTTGTGCTCCCTCATCCCCGGACGCTTTCCCATCAGCTTCTCTTCCCTCAGCGTCTCACATACCATTTGCTCCCAACCTGCCCGCTTCAGCTGCAAAATTGGGCCAAGGCACAGAAAAACAGCACAGCTGCTGCCCAAGCTGCCATACAAGCTTGTAAAGCCTTCACTTAAGCATGGTGTCAGTAACCAACCACCCTCCCGGCCTTCCTGTTTCCTCACGCCATTTTCCCTCCCCCCTCCCCGCCACAGCTCACCTGAGGTGAAACAAGATGGACGCCCTCAGAGGCCCCATTTTCCACAGTAGCAGGGCTGTGACGAGGAGAGATTGACTGAGGAGCTTCTTGCTGCGGTAAGGCTTGGGAGCTTGGTCACCACTTCTATCTGTCATACTGAGCAGTTTTAGGCAAATTGTTTCTTTCTTGTGCCTCAGTGTTTGAAAAATGGGAACGATTACACTAGCCAGCTGTGTGGAACATTTTGGTTGATAAGAAAAAAGATAATTGTCAAATACTCTCCTGGGCAATGCTGTGGTTCCTCATGTCAAAGACCTTTTCTTTCATGTTTTCCAGCCATTAAAATCTAAGCATTCTTTCAGATCTGTCTATAAAAAGAATGGGAATTATGTAGTAATATTCATGCTACAAATTGACCCTCTGCATGCTTATTCTCTGTGTTAAACAAAAGCCAATTTACAATTATATTGTTAGCTTATCATTAATCAATTAGTATTTTTTAATAGGCAAAAAGAACATGTGGGGACTTGCCATATACCCAGCAGGTTACCTGTTGCCCGCAGGCGCTCTGTTGTCCTCAGCAAACCTGTGAATGGAACCATGTAATGCTCCTGTGTGGAAAAAAACTTGTTCAGTTTTGTAACAGTCTCTTCCTAGAGATTTTCACCTATTCATGTTAAGGTTTTCACCTTAACTTTTTTCAGTGAGGAACAGCTTTCCCACGTATCACAGTATTTTGACAATTTTTTGTATTTTTCATTCTTCATACAAGTTAGCATTAGGAAAAAGTGTTTTGCAATAAATACAACAGCGTATTTCATATTTTTAAACTGATGTGCTTTTTCTTTTAGGTTTAGTCATCTCTGTCTTCCAAGATGATGGGAAAGGTGCCTGGAACACACAAGACATTAACACCAGGTAGGAAAAGAAAGCCCAAATACCACCTTGTGGGATGCAGTATGAAGACGCTTCGTGGCATTAGCTCAGGTCCAGCATATATATATATATATATATATATATATATATATATATATATATATGTGAGGTGTGAGATGAATTACAAACCAGACAGGCAGGGGAACAAGCAAAATACAGGAAGTGAAAGCTAAAACAGTTTACAGCAGTTTAAACACACAACCTCTTCTGAAGCTACCTTCTGTACTTCTGTAAGCTTAGCTTTAACAATTTGTTGTTTAACACAATTAGTATTTGATTTATGGAGAGAAATGAAGTCTTTGCATATCTGAGATTTGGATCTTTGGGTGCTGGAAATTAACACAGTTCCACACAGTGATTACTGCCTACGATTTCTTATGACTCTGAAGAGATTTGCGCAGGCTGGAATTATATATATATATATATATATATATATATATATATATATATATATGTGAAGTGTGAACTGTCTGGGATCAGGAGCAATGCAGGATGCAGAGTAAAGAGCTCTAAGATCTTAGAACTGGATCCTCCTGGTCCCAAACCGGCCCAAGACACTCCTCTGGATTTGTATATGAACTGCACTGTTTGCTACACAAGGATCACAGCAGAACTAAACCACAGTTACACATTAGTTATCACACAGACAACTACCTAAATGTGCTCAGGCAATTACGGTATTTTATTGTTTTAGTATGGAGCTAGGATTTTTAGGTTTTTTGTTGCTTATTGCTGATTCTTGGCACGTTTTTACTGTCACAGGTAAACTCAGGGCTGTTCAGGTGAAAGCAGTTGTATCTACCTGGAATTACAAATACTTTATCCTAGACAACAGGGAAGTTCTGAGCAAGATCTAACAAATATTCCTGTATTTTCCTGTTTCAGTGGAAATACCAAGAAATTGAAAGGTGTATTAGCAATACATACCATCTCAAAGAAAATCAGTTTATTCTAGGGATCAGGAACATTCCAGCTACATTTTAACTTCAACTTGACCTTTCCCTCTGCTCATTCCACCCTGAGCACTTTGTACAGTTGATAAAGGAGAATCACAGACCAACTTTATTGCATAAAAAAATCTATTTTCTTTGCAATCAAAAAAAATAATATCCAAATAGGGTCCAAGAAAGCTTTCTTAGTTGCTGTGTTTCATGTAGTGCTAGTTCTGTTGTGCACTGAGCAAGGCCGTTTACAGGTTTTATGAACAGCCATACTTACAGTAAATAGGCTAACAAGGAACTAAGAACAAGTGAAAACAAAACTGAAATACACTGATGGTTTTGTTCTAAGTGCAGTTGAGATGCCACCCTGGGTGTCCCTCTACCATGGAATAGCATTGCAACAGCTCCACCCATTTGCCTCAAGGAAAATTCAGACCATTCTGGTTATGTTTTTCATCTTACCCGTTAACAGAGACGCAGTGTTTAAAACTCAAAGCTGAAGGGACAGTAGAACTCAAAACCAGAAAAACAGAAAACAAAGAACCTTTGGCCTTACTTGGTATAATTTTACAGGAACTTTAGCTGTGAGAGCTTGCTTTAACATCCAGCAACAAACTTCTGCCACCAAAATAGATTGTTGAGCCTGTCCGCTATCTGGGAAAAAATTGTAAGATTACAGGTTTTAGATAGCTACTATTCCCTGCTAGGCTTCTTGTGTCATGAAAAAGTAATTAGCTACTACTCTGCTGAACACTTGATGCTACAGTCTTCCTTAATTCTTTCCAAATTGGATGTTTAGCACAGCAGTGAACAGCACATCAGCATTCTCAAGCATTAATATAGTTCCCTAACCCACTGCTAGCTAGTGATGTTTACATACTTCACCACGTCTCCCACATTAGATAGTAATCAACATGGTACTTAACTTTTGCTGTCCCTGCAGTGTCATACTCCAATTTCTATCATCTTACTTCCTTGTGACGAACGAAAACAAAAGTGTCTTTCTTTATCTGCACTTCTGAACTGCACAATTGGTTTCAGTTTTGAGTATACTACAATGCAAAGAAGATACAGAATAGTTTGTATTGCTCTTGGCCCATTTCCTCAATTCTGATTGCCTTTAGAAGAGGAGTTAAGAAGCTGACCCAAGGTTCCTCTGTCTCACTCCAATGTACAATTAAGCAGAATTACCCAATTCACCACCACTGTCCTCCTTGGGATCCCAACCCTGTTAAGGAAAAGCCCTTCACTGGCCTTCTTCCTTATTACTTATTAAAATAATACCAATCAGTGACAACCTGTTTGTTTAGGAACCTGGGGACAAAACTTTGTGATCACGTAGCACTTATTCAGCAAGCACTGCTTCTTGGCAAATCTGGTGGTGAGAATGGCTGCTCACCTAATTGCCCACTCATTTTTACAGGGGAAAAAAAAGATTTGTTTATTTGGATGTAGAAACATATTCAAAACCTTTCCTTATCCTCACCTGTGTTTTTAAGATGCTGCAATAACTGTTCCTAATCCTTTTCTTTTGCTCTTGCTGCCATCATCTTTGAGCTTGCTTCTGGTGAGGGAAGAGCAAGACTTTTCCTTCTGTTTCTGACTTCACAATACCTGTGAAAGGGCCATGCCAGAAGACAGACTTTCAACACCCTGATTTCCTCAGTATATTTCAGCTCTTTTGCATTTAAGCAAATACTGAGTTCACCACCCAGGGAACTGGAGAGAAAGCCACTATACTTATGCTTTAGGGTGAGGCTCAGTAGGTCAGAAGTTTAACATGGACTCTGTAGCCCACATTTTCTTTGCAGTGTAATTTGATTTTACTAATGTGAACACTTGGCACCAGAAACCTGTTAAAAGGAAGGTATAACAGACTTAAACGTGTACAGAGACATAAAGTAATCTTCACTTTGCTCCTGCTCTTGAAAGTGTTTCTATTGGTCAGCTTTCATAAATATTTTTTTTTTCACCTTACTTTTAGGATAGATCCCAGAACAGATGTAAAGGGGTGGAGCTGACCATTAACTGCAGTGTATTAGCTCTGCAAAAAGAGAGCATGCCATTTCCATATAAACAGAATCACATTCTGTTCACAGCTTAGCACACCACTCAGATTTAGAACAGGCAGGGCAAAGAGAAACAGGTAACAGCACAGACTGTTAAAGATACTAAAATTATACTGAAATTATACTAAAATTATTCTGAAAGAGTAGCGACAGTCAAAAGAATTTCCAATTTAAAAACCAAAGTATTTATCACAGGTCTTTTAAAACAGTATAAGAATCTTCTGTTAGGAGAGTTGTGAATTTACACTTCCTATCTGAAGCCTTTCCCTCTTAACTACTCTAGCATAGTATGTCTCAACCTGGATGAGAAGGCAAATGGATTTTTTTGGTTTATTTTCATTCCACGGGCACCAAGATTTCACCCATAATGCTTCTTAGCTGCCCATAATACCAGAAGGCTGCTTAGTATCCAGAAGCTACTCATATAATGCACAACTTTATCCACAGCACTCTTACAATTACTTTTATCTGTCTTGCATTTAATCATTCTTTATGTAAGAAGGAGCACTTCAGAACACATCAGAAGCCTTCCTGCTGATCCACACCAACTAACAGATGCATCACGCCACCTTGTGACAGAACTTCAACAACACACTGAGCATCCACTGCTCCTGTACACTCAGCTTCAACCTGCTGGCCAGTTTGAAGAGTATAGCCTATTTCCAAAATCCACGATGCAGGCTTAAGGAAAGCAGGTTCACATATGCACTACGTAGAATTCTTCATATCTGAAAATATTAAAAGGGTCTGTTTTATTTCCATGGAGAAATATTTCCAAGTTTGTAAGTGAGTATCTACAGATACAAACACCAGCAGTAATATCTGAAAAGTGCATGGCTTATGTTATATGTTATGCGTGCATCTGGAAAACATGCTGTGAGAGTAAATTTTAAGCCTCTGACATGATTTTTCCCTTTTGAGGAAAGGGGTTTTTAAAAAGTGCAAAGACACTGTTTAAAGTGGTAGCAGTTCTTTAGAACTGCTACTGCTCTAATAAGCAATTCAAGGGAAGCAGAAGATTTGGTTTTTTTTCATAGAAAGTATTATTACAAATCTGTAGTAGCAGCAGTTTTTAATTTACCAAAAACTGGCATCTATTAGCAACAGAACATACACAAAAAATATCTTTGTTTATACAAATAAAATTAGGTTCTGAATATTCACAAAGTAACATAATAGAGCAACATTTTTCTTCACATTGATATTCAAAGTTAGTCATATCAGTTGTGATATAAAAACCCTGTAAAATATTCAGTCAAGCACCATGGCAGACAGTGCATTAAGATCTCTCATGAATGGATGATCAGCTAGTATTTGATCAATCTTCTGTCTTTGCTCATAATCAGGAAAAATTTTTATCAGGGCATCTCTTAGCTGTACTGTTTCTGAGGCAGATCTCTGCGGTGGAATTGCTAGACAAGCCTGGATGTTTGTTTCCAGCGGAAGCCATGTTGATGAACGATCTCCATGTACTCTGTTTTTAGGCTGTTGACTGCTACTGATTGGTTTGGTGACTGGCGTGAAGAAAGGTGTCTCAGAAGAATATTGTCCACTGCTCTGTAAAGCCTTTTGTGCTGACCAAGGATTTCTACGGAACAAAAGAAGAACTTTGATTAAATTAAGGTAAATTTAATGCCAGCTGTCTCTATACAAACACAGAAAAGAAAAATACATATAACTCCTATACTGGACTGCTGCTTGGCTAGTTACTGACTGGAATCAAATGATAGGTGTTTTTTCAAAGTGAAACAAAACTGTAGGTGTAACAGTTTTCAATTTGAATCTGACATGATGAGGAGCATTAACTATCTACAACTAGTTCCAGTACGCTGTAAGTACTTTTCTTGGCAGAATACAGCAACAGTCAAAGCTTATTTTATGGAATTATAACATCAGTATTATTGAGCTAAATGGATAAAAAGATACACTGAACACACATACACTGACTCAGAACACGTAAAAATACTGACAGAATGAAGGAGCTTCCAGATGCTCCACAAGGCTATTCCTCACATGCATTTGCTCATGACTGTGAGCTGTGCTCACATTTAGATCAAGGCCTTGTTTCCCTCATGTCATACCCTTAATTAGGCAATGAAATTTTTCAGTAATTTCAGGATCTGAATGTTCTTCCTTAATTATTGAGATCTCATTTCAGACTTTGAAAAGTTGTTTGTACTCTAAACTGCTAGCACTACAAAATTTAGGGCCAAGTCTACGTCAGATGCCACCAGATAACACAGAAATGTGAACTGGAACTCACGTTACAGTCCATTCTCCTTCCACCAAGGGAATGTCAGATGCCACCAGATAACAGAAATGTGAACTGGAACTCATGTTACAGTCCATTCTCCTTCCACCAAGGGAAACTACTTAAATTAAAGAGCTCTATTTTATAAGCATTTGGGTTATGACATCTCCCACTACTCATTGTGGAAAGGCTCTCTAATTGCTTGAGAACCTTATAGTTTCTGATCTTATTCCTGGTGCCATTTATTCTTTCTGAATTGTTTAACTCAAGTAGAAAAGGGAAGGAACAAAATTAACTCTTTACACTAGTACCTTTCTTAAAAACCCCACCACATGCCCCCAAAACCCAAAGCCTAGTTCCAGTTTCAAGCTTACAGATATGAAACCAAGCTCTCCTAGAGTCCTGTCAAAAAAGTCTCTTCCCATTTCTACAATCACCTCCCAAAACACACTGTTTTCACTTTATTTTTCTTAGGCACAGGTTGCTGAAATACAGTGTTCCAAATGACATCTTGTATGGGTTTTATATTGGAATCTGGATACTTTCTTTGCATTTCCTGTTGGAGTTATAGAAGTACATTTGCTTTTATCATGTTGACATTACAAGCTTACTTTCAAATCAACCTGTGACCTGCTGCTATATACGTCTTCCTTTCCTCGTTTCCAATTTGTGGTATTAATCCTTAAGTATAGTGTGTTTTCTGTATTGCTCAATTTATTTACCTCACTTGTAAAAGCAAAAGCTCTCTCAATACTCTTCACTATCATTGCCATTATAATTCCTACGCTGGTGAAAGAAAAGCAAAAAGCAGCTTATTTTCTTGTGCAAAAGAGCAAACCCATTCTCAAGTCTTGGCAGTTCATGCAAAGCTAATTCACATATTTAATAATGATGCCTCTCAAAAATCATTTTATTAACAGTACAGTACCCTCAAGCATGAAGTGAAATGCCTCTCCCATGACAAATAATATGAGTGTTTCTTTTGTAGCACCTGCTGTCCCACCATGAATAAGTGATAAACCAAGGTGTTTTAAGTAACACCACTGTAATAAACAGGATAGCAGGCTACCACATACCCAAATCACTGGCAGATTTGTGCAATGCTAACACAGTTCGGACCACCTTTGTATGAAAGCCATCACAATCAAATCTCAGAGGAAGTTTTTGTCTTATCTCAGTTCTGAGAGAGATCTTGGTTAGATGCAAATGTCACCATCAGTTTCAGAACAGACTGAAGTAACAGGAAAACACGGTTTTGTTAACCTACAGTGTTCTTGTTTCATTTACTGTACCTTTACTGTATAGATCTAAAAAATTGTTCAAGTGAACCATGAAAATGGTTTATTTCACATTTAAAATTGTAATTGTCTCAAACAAAAGTGAAAACAGGGCTTGTACCTAGAAGAGCCTTCACTTCGAAGGAAGTCATCTAATCTAGGTCCATTTCTTCCCAAAGGATCATCAGGAACCATAAATATGTCACCAGCAAAAGTGTACTGGAGCAACCTGCAACAGAGTTATTTCAATATTATTTACTAACAATGTATTAGATCCTCACTGCCCTTCACCTCTGTAGCACAGGACAACTTGCTGAGCAGACACTTCACAACCACACAGAGAGTCACTGAAATTTAACTAGCAATCTATTTTAGGTACAACCAGCCTTCACTCTCAAAATAATTTAATGGGAGATCATATGAACTGTTCCCATTGCACTGCAGAACAGAGATTTTATTTTTTCTTTTTTTCGCTGCCCTTCACCTCTGCAGCATAGGACAAGTTGCTGAGCAGACACTTCACAACCACACAGAGAGTCACTGAAATTTAACTAGCAATCTATTTTAGGTACAACCAGCCTTCACTCTCAAAATAATTTAATGGGAGATCATATGAACTGTTCCCATTGCACTGCAGAACAGAGATTTTATTTTTTCTTTTTTTTTTTGACAGCAAGTCTTGGATGATTGCAAATTTTTTGCAAAGAGACCAGGGTGGAATTTTCATGGTGAAAAGAATTTCTGATTGTTCAACCTCCCCTTCCTTGTAAGGATCTTCAACCACATAGCTAAAAAGCGTATGTTATCAGAAAGCCACACAACTAGCAAACATAGCATTAGGTGTTTACAGTTAAGATGATAAGCTTTTTTTCTGGAATCATTCTGGGACAGATGGAAATCTGCAGTAAAGGAAACCAGGTTTTTGACAGCAAGTCTTGGATGATTGCAAATTTTTTGCAAAGAGACCAGGGTGGAATTTTCATGGTGAAAAGAATTTCTGATTGTTCAACCTCCCCTTCCTTGTAAGGATCTTCAACCACATAGCTAAAAAGCGTATGTTATCAGAAAGCCACACAACTAGCAAACATAGCATTAGGTGTTTACAGTTAAGATGATAAGCTTTTTTTCTGGAATCATTCTGGGACAGATGGAAATCTGCAGTAAAGGAAACCAGTTCAAGTAAAATTTGTCTGCAAGGAGAGAATTTGGTATAGTGGAATTTCCCCAGTAAAATTTGTCTGCGAGGAGAGAATTTGGTATAGTGGAATTTCCCCAGAAGTAAAACTAATAGCAGATGTTAGCACAAGCTCTTAAACCACAGACTCAGAATAACGTGATAAGTATTCTTGCTGAAGTTCTGTAGGACAACAAAACCTGACTTGGGTAGAATTCACTCAAGAAATGGCATAGATACCTATGTGACCAGCCAACATCAATTCCATGTTCTCCCAGATACACTGTGAGAACACAAGACAGTTTTCAACTATATTTATTTCATTAGACCTATACAGACCCCAGTCACTGCAGTAGATGTTCCCTCAGATGGTGTCAGGGAGACCCTGAGGCATTAGTGGGAAATTTGGGCAACAGAAGATCACACCTTAACAGTAAAATGACACTGTGCTGGATTTAACTGGTGGGGAAACCCAAACCAAAACAAAAACACAAGCCAACTGAAAAATAAACCAGTTGCACAGGAGAAACTATAATTCACAGAGAATCCACAAGCTGCAGCAAGGATATTTGATAGCTAAGTGAACTCATCTAAATCCAAAGGACACTCAACAGTTGCAGGAAAATGGCTTATGTGAGCAATTAACAGATTTACATCAGAGAATATATGAATAATAAGGTCATTAGACTACTCAAAACATGATTATAAGGCCATGAATCAAAGTGGTGAAACATGGTACTTTGTTGGGCTCTACAAGAGCTGCATGAGAGATTAATTAAAAATAAAAAATCCTACATGAACAACTGTAAGGACAGACATCCTTTTAAGCTTTCATAGAAACATGGTAATTACCTTTTTTGAATAATTTCTCTCCAGGCATGTGATTCCGTCACAAATTCTCTCAAGTTATCATTAGTCACAATAACACCTCCAGTTTTATCAGCAAGGTGTAATAAAAACCTGTAAAATTCATTTCAAAGACCATTAAAATAGTCTGCTTTGCTGCAAATTGTCAAAAGATCTAGAAAATTAAACATTTCACCATGCAAGAGTATCTATTTGCATGAAAAGAAGCACTTCGATTACCAGGAAATTACTCTGTTTGGACCCACAATGTAACTTTAAACAACGTTCTAGACAGCACGCATTTATTTAGTGCAGAACAGTTTTCATGGGAGACTTTTTTCCCTTAAAACCTCCACAAGCAAAACCCCCCAAACCCATGGGATTATCAGATTCTGAAATATTTGTAGAGGTAAATTGTTTGCTTTACAAAAGAGTACAGTATTACACATTCCAACACAAACCTATTTCCATATACATTTTTGCTTAGCATTAATGTCCGCGTTCTGCAAGGCAGCATTATGCACATTAGTCCATAAACACTTGTTGACAGAGTGTCGTTACCATTTTATTGTTAAACAAATTATGACAAAAACTGTCACAGTTTAGGCTGGGCTGGCCACTAAATGTACAACAGACGCTCTTTATTAACCACTCCCCTTCCCAGAAGGGGAAGGGAAAGATCATAAGGAAGAGACACTTAGAGGTAAAAAAAAACAACCCTAAAACAGCTTTAATGAAATATTAACAATAAAAAGAAAATATAAAAATATTAATAAGAAAATAATGAAATATATACAAAACCAGTTATCGAGCTCCCAGGATGACGATCACATCTCTGGTAAGCACTGGGACTGGACCCAGCGGCAGATGGGAACTGGATTTAAGAACTGGATTCAGTAACCCACAGGTCAGGATCAAAGACAGACAAACAGATAGAGTCCTCCTGATATGTTGGCCATTGAAGGAGAGTTGACCCCTTTGATCCCTCAGTTTTTATACTGAGCATGATGCAGACAGGTGAAATTCCCAGTTTGGGGTCACCTCTTCTGTCTGCTTCTACCCACAGTTGCAACCCCTTTACACTTCCACTTCCAACTCCAACCTGGCACATAAAGTGAGCTGACCTTGGTTGTTATAGCAATAAGTATAAGCAAAAGCCTCTCTGCATACCATTCCTTAGCTTTAACTGTAAACACCAGTCCTTATCACTGCTAGAAGCAGACATTGCCTCAAAAATATGCAGTTAATTTCAGAGAATGCGGTCAATTAGAAGAGAATTAACTGAAAAGTAAAATTACTGAAAAGCAAATTGGTTCCAGTCTCTCTCAAACCAGGTCAAAAGGTAATCACTCATTTATTAAGAAAATACCATGATTTTTTCTTTTAAGCTGTTTGAAAATAAGCTTTTTACTATTTGAAACTATTTTAGCAGAGATAATCGATTGTGTTATTTTAAAGATATATATGTACACTTTTGACAGAAAAGTGCAAATATGTTAGCACAACGCTAATTTCCACAGTAATATCAACTGTAACTACTGCACCTACATGGCGTTTTATATTAAATGTTGGGTGTATACAAAATATTAGCGTTTAAGGGACTTGGACTTGGCTACCTTTTTTTTTTTTCTGTAACTTTATTATTCAAGAGATCAGAGTTGCTATATTTTAACAAAGAAGCTAAATTAAGTGCACTCTAGATATATTTTGCATATCAAGTTCTGCAATGAGGTACATGACTGTGCAATCTAACAAAACCAGGCATGTCCATGATGCAAAAACCTGACAATTTTGTCGTCAGAGAAATAAAATATGAATGATTATTAGTATGAAGGAAGAGACTGAAATGCAGCAAACTGTAGCTAGCTGCAGAACACAATTTCACAGCTGCAAACTGCTTATCCATGCAGAATTAGGAAAGCTTGCTGTGGAAGAAAAACTTAAGCAGCATGTGCTTTTAACTGTGGCAAGAGTGAGAAAATTTGGCAATAGCAATGTAAGCACTAGGAAACCCCCCCAACAATCAACAAAAAGCCCTAAAGCTTTCTGTTGTTCACTGAAAGATGATCCCCAGATTTTGAAGTTGAACTTTGGTGCTTCAATTAACTTGGAAATTGACCAACCTACGCACTGTTACAAATACACTGCTCTAAATACCTATCTATGTCCCTATTCCACAATGGCATAAAGGGAAAAAAAAACCAACAAAAAAACCCCAGAACAAAATAGTACCTGATCAGAATTATGCTAGTGCTCCCCAAACATAAAAGACAATTCAGGGATAGACTGATGATCAGGAAACCACACAAACATTATTAAAAGATTCATTTCTTCTTCAATGCAAGTGATGCCATTTGAAATAGACTAACTTTGTTGTTGTTTTTAAAACTACCACAAAAATTTGCTATTTTCCATGAATTTCTGAAAACAGCATGTACAATATTATTCGAGAATTGCGTGTAAAAATGTTTCTTAGGACAGTAAAATAATGTAACAGATTTTGAGCTCACTCTTAAGTTAGATGTGCTCTTAAGTTAGATGCACGGTTCTCTGTCAGGTTGAATAACTAGGTAATACTACCACTTATGAAGTATTAAGATTTTACAACCATTAGTTTAAAAAGACATTAAAATGACGTATATTCCGTACCTGTCATCGTGAGCTGCGATTCTTGCTCCTAAAACCATCCTTGCAGGCGTTAAAGACAATATTCCAACATCCTGCAGCTGTGTTAAGAAATCCTGCTCTGTTAAAACATGAAATAACTGTTCTTAAAAACAAAAGCTTTCTACTAAGCTATTTCTAGATTTCACAGTCTGAGATATAACTAGCAGAGAGGTTGGCTATTCTTGTACCTATTAATCTTCAGAAGTGACATATTGATAGCTGAAGAATTGCCAGTATTGTAAAAATGGAGAGGAAAAGGTTAAAGCTAGAAATTAAGGAGCAAACAAAACCCAAACAAACGAAAAAGGCCTCCACTTAGGGCACACCAATTAGCCTAAACAGCGCTGCAGAGTGTCTCAGGTTGTACACAGAAACCCAATGACTCACACTCAGCAGCCAGACTGCTCATGCTTAATGTTTTATGAAGTATTCCTTCTCCATTCATTCTTTACAGAAGTATCCAAATAAATAGTTATGATTCAGTTCAATAAAGAAAACAATAGGAAACTATTTGCCTCACCTGTAATGTAAGGGTCACGTCTTGTTCTCCACTGTGGAACGAATACGGTAATATTTCTGTGGCCACGTTTCCAAAAATAGTCAACAGCTATTGCAATTCCTCGACAGGAGAAGAATTTCCTTAGACCATGACTAGAGGTGAAAGAAAGAGAAGGGAGAATAAATTAACTGGAATTTTACTACCGTGAATATAAAGAAAACGGAACAAAACCTCGCAAAATGAAGCTGGAAGTTACGCATACAGCCGCACCGAAATAAGAGGTAGATGGATGTTATAGATGAGGAATCTTACAAACAGAAAGAGATCTTCAGCAAAAGAAGAGAATGGAAACATCCCTTTGCAACTTTACAGCTTGGTTTCCTTTCAGTTTTGTGGGCACAATGATATTAAGAGTCATTAGAAGTGGGTTTAGCTTTAGAAAGAAGTCAATAGTGATGGTTCCCAAAAATCTATTGATTACAGACTAAGATTAGCATAATCCAATATTAGGGTAGTCCCAAATACAGTCCCACTGCAAACCAGAATGCTTTTTGTTCCACTGGTTCCCAAGAATTCCATCTGAAGTTCTCTGACAATCTAAGATATTCATGCCTCCTCTACCTTCATTTCAACAATGCAAGCTATTGTTTTCAAGCAAAATAAAGAAATTTCTTGGAAGAAAGATTTTCAAAATACTGTATTTCAGTGGAAATCTTCCCCCCCACCTTAAAGTACAGAAGTCAGAATCTAAAATACCTCTACAATAAATTCCTACAGAATACCTATTACCACCATACATATGGCTAAATCCAGTTTTCATTCAGAAACTTTTCCCCTCATTTTCATAGACTAGAGGCTACACTCAGACAGAACAAAGACATTAGAAAAGACACATCAAGATGGAATGAAGGAGCAAAGCACTTCTTACACAGCAGTACATACTCTATGGTTTGAATTAGATGCTAAGTCACTACAAAGGGCTTCATAACAATAAGTGATTCTACAATAAATTCCTACAGAATAGCTATTACCACCATACATATGGCTAAATCCAGTTTTCATTCAGAAACTTTTCCCCTCATTTTCACAGACTAGAGGCTACACTTAGAACAAAGACATACTTAGAAAAGACACATCAAGATGGAATGAAAGAGCAAAGCACTTCTTACAAAGCAGTACATACTCCATGGTTTGAGTTAGATGCTAAGTCACTACAAAGGGCTTCATAACAATAAGTGATTAAGTGGTATCTATTTTAAGCGTAATTAATGTGCAATTGTATATTATAAACATAATAGTAAGCCTTATTAGTTTTGAATAGAACAAGTGGTATCTGTATTTTAAGCCTAATTAATGTGCAATTGTATATTATAAACCTAATAGTAAGCCTTATTAGTTTTGAATAGAAATTTATCTTTAAAGCCCTAGTTTAACCTACCAGGAAATCTTTTAAACAGAGTTCTTTAAAACATCTCCATGGAAATATTTTACAGTGAAACTCAGCCTTTAGTAGCATTCATGCATCCTTTCCCAATTTTGTAAACTTTTACAGTGAAACTCAGCCTTTATTAACATTCATGCATCCTTTCCCAATTTTGTAAACTAATTTTAAAATAAATTAATCAAAATATAAATCTATTAAGGCTTTCTGAATTTGGAGAGGAATGTTTTATGTAGAAGGGCAGAAAAATGAGTAAGCTACATCTGAACTATAAAATGCAAAAATCTGATTTATTAACAGAGTTTCTGGAGAAAAAAAAATAAAATCATTTGCCATGCTTGCCCTAATAAAATTAGGTGTTCTTGATGTTAAGAGCAGTCAAATAAAGAAATCCAATTGTCACAGAAGAGTTACCCCTTGTAAACCTCCTAGGTTATAAGCTTAAAATACAATCATCATCCCCCCAACTTTAAGTTAGATGTCCAGCAACAAATAATTCTGTCTAATTATTCTCTCATTCTGAGTTTCTTCCACATTTTAATAAAGTTTAATTTAAAATTACCCGACAACTATCTGGATATTTCAGTCTGCCCTGAAATGCCTGTTTTCACAGATAAAAAGAGGCAATTTCTTAAAAATACTTGTCAGCAGTAAGAGTAATACTTGGACTTTGTCTTATTCACCAAGCACAGTGAAAGCACAGCTAGCCTTTAGAGATCAATGTGCCATTTTTACTAACTAGGCTGTATGTGTCAAGGAAAAATGCTTCAGCTTCCTCAAGAGTTAAGACACATGGCAAGTTGTGATTTGGAAGCCCGTTCAGTCTCAGTCCAAGCATGTGAGCAACACATCAATTCCACCCCACCCCCCAGACTCAACAATTGGGGCAAAAAACCCTAAACCAACACAGGCACAGAAGTAGATGTCCATAACCTCAAGGTACTGAGAAGTAAAACTGAAAACAATTCAAAGCAAAACTGAAAACAATTTTTCACTTCCTAAGACGTAAGAAAATAATGAGGCTTTCTTTAGCCAGAAGGAAGCTGCAGAATACCTATTTTAAAAAAACCCCAGGCCCCATGCTTTGATTATTTAGTTGGACATTTAAACATCTTGATGGTTCTGCTATTTTGAGGCAGTTCTCTGTCCTTTGCTTTTCATAAGCAGAGTTTTTCTTTGGCTGTGCAGCAGATGTTCTAAGACCATATTTGGGGACTGTGCCCTGCTCTAGTGTGGGGTACGTGCACCCCAGCTGGGGCGCAAGGCAATCCACTGGGGTGCACGAAGGGAGTATTAGAACTTCAGTTAGGCACATACATAGTTGATAAATATATATACATTGGGGGTGCATGCTCAGGGATTTTTTTATTGATGGAGCGCTCAACCAAAAAGAGTTAGGAGACCACTGCCTATGATAGTCTTGCAGACATCAGGGAGATAGGCAGTAAGCAGATGTTTATTCACCATCTTTCAATTCATTGGTTTCAGATGTATTTGGCTGTTCTTAAAAAAAAACAAACACCAAAACACCAAACAACACAAAACAAATACACAAAACCCCATAGGTGAAATACGTAGATGAAAAAAATATCTCCACATTAAAAAAAAAATACACAAACAGGATGCGGTGATTTTGTTATTTTCTATACGACCCCAACAATTTGTGTTTTTCTTCCATTAATATATGTTTGGGAAATCATTGTAAAAAGTTCAAGGTAGCTTATGACTCACTTGTGACTTCCACTTTTACATCACTATCTTCTGAAGAACAGAGTCTGAGCAATGAGGAAATAACGTTACTTTAAAAACAATTTACTGTAACAAAACACTGTACTTGAATTAAAGCAGTGTTAAGAGCTATGGATAATTTCAGACTTCCCCTTTAAAGTTAGCAAGACTATAAAATGACAGAAAACCATAATCTATTAATTCAATCAATTCTCCAGTGATTGACCTGAAAAGTTTTACTGTTGCCAGTCATAAGGGATTAGCTCTGGGCTCTGTAACCTGGAGAAATCCATTTATAAGGATGACCATCATCTTCTTCAATTAGTGATCATTTGGTAGGAAAGGTTACACATTAAGAAATCTTTCGACGTTCCTTCTCATAAACAGAAGAAGTTACTTAGATTTACTTTTGACACCTCATCTGTGCTATAGAGGCTTTCTGGACAAACTGCAAACATTTCTATATTACTAGGTCCTTCATCCTTAAACTGCATTTGAAGCTAATCATCTTTAAAAAAAAAAGTATGTTTTGTTCTGAATGGGGAAAAATAGTGATCCAGCAGGAACATGTGCAAATGCATAAGAGGCCTGTCAAAAAAAAAAAACAGGCTGAGATATCTTTTTATATGAATTAAGTTTAAAACATTAGCAGAAATGTTTCTGAATGAACATCTACGAATTTCAAGGTATCATCTGGTAGTCAACCTAAGTTATCAGCAAACACCAAGGTATGAATCATTAGGCTAGGACTATACATAAAGGGAAGTAGTTAAGATTGGTTCCCCACTTTGCTAAAATAATATTAATAGTTCTACTAGCACTTCACGAAAAATAACAACACAACTTATTATTTCTGTTATCAAACAAAATTCACATATAATACAGATAAAGGGAGTTAGAAATATTTATTATTCCTAACAATTGAGGAAGTTTTGCTATTCTATGAGTTTTGGTGAAATGTTTAGGAGCTACAGTAGATCTTTCATAACCATGGAAGAACAATATCTAAAGGCATCTTTATTTATCACAGTGAAACTCGAGGCATTTATTTCCCCATTAACACAGCTGTGTGTACATGCATGTGCAGATCTGCATGTACATAGTTACTTCTGGGGAACTCCACCAGCTGTCAACTGTCTGAAACATTCAATCCATTTTAGGACAGACTTTGACATTATTTTCTTGTGTTACATAACATTATATCCACACCCTCCCCGGTAAAAGCTTATTTTCTTCCCCTAAACAGCATTTAAGCCCATTCTTTTGGGAAGCCTCTTTCATCTAACAGGAAGTAGTTTACACGATACATGTATCTTAACCAGTCAGATGTGTTTTTCTCAGCCTAAGAGCATCCTGCAGAACTCATGGGATCCCTGATAGTACTCTGGCCTATTCTTAGACAATATCCTGTTCAAGAATTAGTTACAACTAAATACAAGATCATATAGCCGATATGAGGCTCTTCAGGATTCCCAATCTTCAAGATTAAAATCCCTATTTTAAAATAGTTTAATTGTTTAAGAAATACTTACATAGCCTAAACTTTTCTCACTTTGTCTGGGCATACAGATGATCTTTCTCAGAATTACTACTATTTTGCTTAAAGTACTCCATTTTGTTCTGGCAGCATGGTTTCAGAATGAAAACTCATTTCTGTACTCAGAAGCGTTTATGCATGTTCAGCAGAGGAACTCTGAATACACACACACAAAAAAAATCTTAAATAGCAAGTTCTCATGGTAAGTTTACTCTTACTTACTGTTACACTGAGGAGTGGAGCAGAAGAAAAAATCTTAAATAGCAAGTTCTCATAGTAAGTTTACTCTTACTGTTACACTGAGGAGTGGAGCAGAAGAACAGTGAGTCAGTTTATTCTTAAAAACTACCACTTCCTCATTAAGAAGAAACATTGTAAAAAAAAAAAAAAAAGCTTGATAGCAAACTGCCATGGTTTAACCCAGGCCAGCAACTAGAACCACACAGCTGCTTGATTGCTACCATGTTTGGATGGGGGAGAGAACTGGAAAAGCAAAAGTGACAGAAAAAAAACTCTTGGGTTGAGACAGCAGCAGTTTAATAAGTAAAGCAAAAGCCATGCACACAAGCAAAGCAAACCAAGGAATTCATTGACTGCTTCCCACGGGCAGGCAGGTGTTCAGCCATCTCCAGGAAAGCCGGGCTCCATCACACGTAACAGTTACTTGGATGACAAACGCCAACACTCCAAATGTCCCCCTCTTCCTTCTTCTTCCCCCAGCTTTATATAGTGAGCATGATGTCACATGATGTGGACTATCCCTTTGCTAAGTTGGGGTCAGCATATGGACTATCCCTTTGCTAAGTTGGGGTCAGCTGTCCCAGCTGTGTCCCCTCCCAACTCCTTGTGCCCCATTGCTCCCTGATGGGCCAGTGTGAGGAGCAGAAAAGGCCTTGACTGTCTTGCAACAACTAAAACCACCAGTGCGCTATCAAAGGTATTTCTCATCCCAAATCCATAACATCAAACTAAACCAGTTGCTGATCACAGAATGTTATGGGGTTAAAAGGGACCTCTGGAGATCATCTAGTCCAACCCCCCCTGCCAAAGCAGGTCCAAGCAGAGCAGGTTGCACAGGAACGTGTCCAGTCAGGTTTTGAAGCCAGTGATGGAGACTCCATCACCTCCCTGGGCAGCCTGTTCCAGGGCTCTGACACCCTCAAAACGAAGAAGTTCCTCCTCATGTTTAGATGGAACTTCTTATGTTGAAGTTTGTGCCCATTTCATCTTGTCCTGTTGCAGGGCACCACTGAAAAAAGACTGGCCCCATCCTCTTGACACCCACCCAATAAGTATTTATAGGCATTGATCAGATCCCCCCCTCAGTCTTCTCCAGACTAAAGAGACCCAAGTCCCTCAGCCTTTCCTTGTAAGAGAGATAATAAAAATGTTGTCTATCCCAACTGAAGCTGCGACACAAACACTGACAAAACCTTCTGACATGTGTGCTTGCCAAATTACTTATAAAAGAACAAATCCAAATCTCTTCCTGACTAGAGAACAGCGATCAATTCAAGGATAGGTTTGATGAGACAAATGTTAAAGTGAATCAAGTGAAGTACAAAGTTTTGAAGAAATACAGCTTTCAAGTGATTTTTGCTATTCTAATTATTTATAACAAACTTAAAATAAAAAAAGAAATTTGTAATTGGCTATGCCCTCCAAAGTTGTCTGCAATAGAAACATTGAGAAAAACAAAAAAAAAAGGAATGAGAAGATATTTACAACAATGCAAAATCCCTAAGTCTTAGTCAATGAAAGGGATTTCTTGATCTTTTCAGTATTAACTGTGGCCATTTCATTGGCTTTGTTTGCATGGTGCCTTATCAGCCAATCTATTAACGTTATCCAACAGCCCTATAATTTTCTACTATTGTTTGCACACATTCTTTCACGTATCAGGAGTAATAGGTGCCAAGGTGTGTGCACACAAACACACAGTTCGCTGTTCTGCACATTTTATGGAGTGGATGGAGTATTTTTGTTTCATGTGTACATTTACAGAAAGTAACAGGACCCAGGCACTATCATGTAATGTCGTTAAAGAACAAATATCTTACTACTATCTAAGAACCTCCATTTTAAAATTAGAAGACACCAAGAGCAAAAATGAAAAAAACCAAAACACCTAAGTTGATGATAACTCCTTTGTTCAGTGTGCGCAACACAAATTAAGTTTCATGAACAAAATTGCTTGCAACAGAGCTGAGCTCACTGCAATTACTTCTGACTGAAATACTGCATTGAGCTGAATTCAGAGTTTGCTCTGAAATAGTGCAAACGGGTTCAAATTTGACCATTGCCTAGTAAGAAATGCTGTAGAATTGATTAACTTGTCATTTTGAAAGATCTTGTTATCAAAAATGATCGCATCTACCTTTAACATATATCTAGTTTTAGTTTCCATTGCCTGTTCTGTTCGTTTCAGATTATTTTTGTATTTGGGTTTCATAAACCTGAGCTTTTTTTATAAATTCGCAAACTTTTACCACAGCAGGAATGCTAAGCCTTAAAAGGCTTTACAGAAAGTATTTTCCAGCATATTGCAATTACCAACCAATTTTTAAGTCAGAATCATGGATTTTCCTTATTCTTTTTTAACCAGTAATTCCATTTGTTCAATTTCAGACTAAGTAATTTTTTTAAGCCAAAAGTAAGTTCTACAAAATTGTTTCATGATAGAATATCGCACAACCACACTGTCCCAGCTGGATTTGTGTACTGCAGTGTCATATAGTGCACCTGCTAAAAACTTCCAAAATTCCTTCTATGTACGGTATCTCAGCAAAGAATAACAACTTCAAAAAAGTCAGTTATAAAATCAATGCTGTCACTAAATGGAAAATAAAAACTGGAGGGAAAAAAAAAAAGAACCAAAATTGCTATGCGTTGGAAATTAAGATGCCCACTGTCAATCTCACATAATTTTTCATAATCAAGCCTTACTGTAACTTACTGAAGCAGCCACCACCAGTAGCTGAAAAACCTTGCTGTGTGCATTGACTGTTGGACACTACAAAGCTAGCCAGCAAAAACCTATGCCACAGCAACCTCTTAGTCCCTCTTTAATTTGAAAGCTCATTGAGCTTTTAATAAAGAGATAGTCAAAAAGAACAATACTTACGAAATTGCAACATTGCTTCCATCAATAATGATATGCTTTAAGTAGGGTTTCCCAGGTTCATTTTTCAACTCCAGTCTGTAAGGCTTTTTCAGAGATTCCATAAATCTTTGAACTCCAGTAACTGAAGGATCAGGATGATGTCTGCGTGGTCCCACTGTCTCTCTATCAGGATTTGAAGGATGTATTTTGGAAGATAACAGGTGGTCTGGGATAGGATTTTCAGAATCTGAGGTTTGAGAAAGGCATTCGTTGAGAGATCTCACTTGAGAAGAAGAGCTGCAGTGTCCTAATTGGTCCTCAAAACCAGGATGACTATTCTGTACAGTTGAGGGCCCTACAGATTTTTGCTGAACTGCAGTTTTAGTCTTACTGGAGATACATGGCACATCTGAGCTCCCTCTGGCTACAAAATCAACATCTTTCAGAGCTCCAGTTTGTTTAGTGCTGAAAGTTACACCACCATCGGTTTCTATATCACTTGACCTTGAATTGTGATTCTTACCAGGGCAATGAATGTCTCTCTGTTTATTGCGTATAGCTGAATTTTTGCTGGAAGGAGAAGCAGGTTTGCATACCAACATATGCATTTTATCTTCTTCATCAGCTTGCATGCCTGGTGAATCTTGTAGTTTGTGATATTCATTTTTTGTCTCCTTTGTGGTACGACTGGATTTAAGTGGACTTTTATTGCTAGAAATGCCTTTGTCTTCTAGCTTTTTTGAATTATCTGCATTATCTCCCAAAGGAGGATTGATAGTTCTAGGCTTTTGAGATGACTGTTCATGTTCTTTTTGAAATTTTAAACTTTCCTTCTCAATTTCTTCTAGCAATGTTAATGGTTCCACAGATTGTCCCAGGATACCAATAACTTTTTCTACAATATTTTGGGAATATCCCATTGTTCTGAAAAAGTTCACAAGAATCTTATATTCCATTTCCTCACTGACCTCATCACCTTCTTTAAGGCAGTAACTGGGATCATCTGATTCACTAGAGGCATCTGAAAGCAGATCAATAACTGCATCGCTGTCTGAAGGATTACTGTGTGAAGCGGATTTCACTTCCTGATCATTTTCCAAAGAGAAATGCTTTTTAGGAAGCCTTTCCTCATCATCAGAGGATCTTCGTTTACATGACTGCCTTTCTTTGGGCACCACTGACTCTAACAGAGGCACAGCGTTTATGGGAACAAAACTTGTTTCAGGAGCATCAGAAAACACAGTGTCCATTTGCTTTGTAAGCTCAGTTACAGGTGTGCCAGCATTGTTTCTTGCTTCCTCACCATCTGCTCTTCCATCTCCGTTTGTAGCAATTACTTTGAAGGGTTTGTTCTGTAAATGCTCTGTCAGGCTTTCAGAACTTGTAAGATCTATGATATCGCTCTCCGCTTCACAGCATTCAGTTTGTGTGAGAGCTAGGAGTTCTCTTTTCAGTGAGCTAGGCAAGATCAGTAAATCCATTGTATATTTATCTGCATGTGCTTCCACAAATCGTCTGAATTGCTTTTTAATCCCCGATTCATTATCACTTAATAAACTTTCATTATTCTTAAAAAGCTTCACAAATTGCTGAACGTGACTTTGAGCCATCACAACAGCCTCCGCGCCCCCCTTAATGCCGAGCAATCCTATTTCCAGCACTGTTATATCAGCACAGGTATCCTGGATGAGACTGTTGAGGAACAGGCTCTGCGCGCCAACAAAGATGCAGTGCATGTCCTTCGGGTAGTACTCCTTTTCTTCTAGTTCAGGTTCACAGAGCCCCTTAATATACTCCTAGAAGGAGAAAAAGACAACAGAGTGAATACTTGTGAAAAGCTAATATATAAAATTGGTTAGGTCAGTAATGAAGAAGTACACTATAAAATAAAGCCAACAGCATAACAAATGCAAGAAAGTAAAATACTGCCAGTAAACTGGATAATAGAGATAAAATACAGATATTTGAAATGATTTTTGAATAGATCTCATAGAAGGCTAAGGCTGGATGGGGTCTTGAGCAACCTGCTCTAGTGGGAGGTGTCCCTGCCCATGGCAGGGGGATTGGAACTCGATGATCTTTGAGGTCCCTTCCAACCCTAAACATTCTATGATTTCTTTTATATCCTTTGGTTTATAAGTAAGTTTACTTGAAGAGTATTTAAGTTGTAGGTCAAACAGTTTAAAAGACAGACCAAAGAAATTTATTTTCCCATCCCCATTCTTTGGCCAAAGAGAACACATGCTTCATGAACAAATGCCTTGTGCTATAGAATGTTACCTAGTCCATAAAACTGAATTTCTAAAAACAGCTTCTAAAGAAAATTTCCACAGGCTCACAACAGTAGCTATCCTATATTTTAAAGTAGTTATTAAGTGTTAGTTATTCTATACTTACTACTAATGAATCAAGGACATTGATCCTTGCAGTAGTTAAAGGGGGCCTACAGAAAAGATGGGGAGGGACTCTTTATCAGGGAATGTTGTGCTAGGATGAGGGATAATGGTTTTAAACTGAAAGAGGACAGATTTAGATTAGGTATTAGGAAGAAATTCTTTACTGTGAGGGTGGTGAGACACTGAAACAGGTTGCCCAGAGAAGCTGTGGATCCCTGGAAGTGTTCAAGGCCAGGCTGGATGGGGCTTTGTGTAACCTGGTCCAGTAGAAGGTGTCCCTGCCCAGGGCAGGGGGGCTGGAACAGGATGATCTTTAAGGTGCCTTCAAACTTTAACTATTCTATGATACAGTGGCATGGCACAACATAACTAGTAGCTACAATATAGTCCATTAAAAGATACCCTATAGAAAAAAAAAATATGCTAAAACCAAACAAATGACAAAAATCACCATAATGGCTCTGATATATTCCCTTATTAACCAAATAAAACTTTTGTATTTTAAAACTACAACTGCCAGAGCATCTACTTACAATGGTTACATAACACCAAAGAAAATCACACCTAAAAAGCTCAACAGCAAGCCAGCTTTCTGCATGAGGCTTTGAAACTCAGTATTTTGAAAAAGCAGATGATAATGACAAGTGAAAGCTCTAGGCTCCAGCTAGTTCTGTGTTCTAGAACTTCAGGTTTTAAATATGCTGTGGTTTTGGATTTTTTTCCTTATAAAAAAAACCAAAACCCCTCCCATTGCTACTTCTGCCACCTAGACGTTACTATAGGTAAATTCATGATACTACCTGGTTTCAGATGTGCCAGAGTTCAGAAGTCTGTCAATATAGTATATTATTTCCGCTTTCAGATAACATTATTTTTCCCCAAACTGTCTCTTTCTGTGCTTAAGATCATGTAATGTAGCGAAACCAGTTTCTAAGCTGCAGTCACTGTGTTCGCAGACTCCCATTTTATTACCACATTTTAATTATCTCTCTTTACTCTCAGAAAGTAAACTTCTCTTTTAAATGGAACTGAAAACCAATACAAGGTAATGGATAATGTAACACCACTTCCCATCATCTCTTGAGTTACATCACCACAGGCTGCTTCCAGACCATATTAGCACAAACTGCTTCTGCAATAAAGTCCAGAGGATTATTTTTCATGGCTTCATCATATGACTGCTTTTGCTGAGCAACAGGACAATAACATAATTAAAAAAAAAATATTAAAAATCTGGGAATTATTATTTGTTTTAGATTTACTAAACAGCACTGCACAATTAATATATCGCACACGACCGATGAATTAAAAGCAAATTGCTATCAAAAATCTTTTAAAGGGGAGGCAATAAAAATGTGCAATTGTTCATACTTTCTAGCCAATAATCTCTCAACATAGGGTCTGAAAACTGCTTTTCATGTAAGGAAAGTCACATCTCCCAAAATCTTTTAGTATTTGGAGTAGAAAACATTCTGTATGTTATTAGGAAAAGCAACAATTGTAAAATGGAAATCTTGTATGGTTTGTTTCAGACTTGAATTTTCTGGAAAAATTTAGAGTTGTACTGCAGCTGCTCAGAGAAGAAGAGTAGCTGTTTACGCTACCTGGAATAGTTTCTGGAGTTTCTGAAACCAAATATACAAGCAATTTGGTTTAGAGTCAGAGTCAAATAATTCCAAAACCTCAACATTCATAGTATTTTCCTTATAAGTCTTAGGCATTACGCAGCTAAGGAATCACATTTTTCCAAAGTGGACTGCCAAGTCTGTGAATTAAGTCACAAAACACATGATGAGGATCCCTGCTAATACATACGTGCATTTAAACAAGCAGACAGACGCAAATGCCTGCGTATCGAGATTGTTCTTTTGAAAGCCACCTTCAGCCCAGCTAGTGCTCACACTACTCTTCTCCCCACATGATTCAAACAGCTTTCGGTGCCAGGCCTGCTATGAGTAATATTAGTTTCATCACTACTGCTAAGCTCCCCCTCCTCGCCCCCCCCCCC
>NW_015090842.1:14662547-14663252 GCF_001431845.1 Calidris pugnax
CTCTCCCCCGCGGGGAGGGTGACCTCATCCAGCCCCGGCTCGGAGCCGCGGGCTGCCCAGCGAGCCGCCATCAGGGCCGGCCGGGCCGCCCCGCTCCGCGGCCGCCCATCCCGCCGGGCCGCAGGACAACAACACGGGGAATCCCCGGACTCCCTCCGCACCGCCCGCCCGCGCGCGCGTCATCGGCCCGCGACGACGATGACGACAACAGCGCCGCCGCGCGCCGGGAAGCGAAAGGCGCCTCTCCGCAGGCGCGGCGCCATCTTTGGCGAGGGCGGGGGAAGCGCTCCGCCTCGGGGCGGGCCCCGTCCCGCCTCCCCGCGGGGCGGGCGGTGTGGGCGGGGTGTGGCGGAGCTCGGAGCGGTGTCGGTGGCCCAGCCGCTCGCCTCCTGCTTTCCCTGGTGTGCCCGCGGTGGTGCCCCGAGAGGAGGCGGGCGGCTTTCCACAGCCCGTGGGCGCCAGGCACAGTCCCCTCTAAATGCCACAGAATAAGTTAAACCTGTAAAGCAACGGGGAAACATAGTGAGCGACCGCCAACCAATTCTGATCAATTCCTTGACTCGGGGAGGCAAAAGGCGAAGGAGACGGTGTTATTGCGTTTTAAAACAAGGCTTGGCCCAGCTCTCGCAGGTGCCGGAGCCTCCCGGGCGGGCGGCAGGAGCGTCCCACCCGGCGGTGGCCGCAGGGCGCCCTGCCACGCCGCTG
>NW_015090842.1:14672879-14673697 GCF_001431845.1 Calidris pugnax
GCTATGAGTAATATTAGTTTCATCACTACTTCTAAGCCCCCCCTCCTCGCCCCCCCCCCCCGAAAAAGGTTAGCTGTACATGAGATTTAACAAAATAATTCTGTGAAGACACTTCACAGCAACTGGTGTCAGAGGCACACACAGCCTAGACGGCTCTCTCTCTCTCTTAGCTTTCTTTTTAACCAAACACTAAACAAGTTATCCGCTCCAGCAACCAGACTAGTGAAGCTATCTGGATCTGCCAGCTTTTACAGGAAGGAAATACTAGCTCTGTTAAGGTGCCAGCTCTGCTAGCAAACTACTAAATGCCACAGAATAAGTTAAACCTGTAAAGCAACGGGGAAACATAGTGAGCGACCGCCAACCAATTCTGATCAATTCCTCGACTCGGGGAGGCAAAAGGCGAAGGAGACTTTGTTATTGCGTTTTAAAACAAGGCTTGGCCCAGCTCTCGCAGGTGTCGGAGCCTCTCGGGCGGGCGGCAGGAGCGTCCCACCCGGCGGTGGCCGCAGGGCGCCCTGCCACACCGCTGAACTTTGCACTTCTCAGCTGAACGCCTTCCCTTTGTTCCCTGCGCTCATGTCAACACCGCCGGAGACACCCTGGCACCGGGCACACACCTATTTGCCAAGGCAGGACCGTTCCTGTTTCCCTGCGCACCGCTGACTCCTTCTCCCCAACCTTTTCCGCCTCCCACCCGCACCGAGCGGACCCCGGACCCGCCTCGGGACGGAGGGGCCTGTCCCCCGGCACTCCCGGCCTCCCCCCCCAACCCGACCGACCGAGCCCCCAACGACACCACCGGGCGCCGCTTTCTA
>NW_015090842.1:14673788-14784326 GCF_001431845.1 Calidris pugnax
CTCTCCCCCGCGGGGAGGGTGACCTCATCCAGCCCCGGCTCGGAGCCGCGGGCTGCCCAGCGAGCCGCCATCAGGGCCGGCCGGGCCGCCCCGCTCCGCGGCCGCCCATCCCGCCGGGCCGCAGGACAACAACACGGGGAATCCCCGGACTCCCTCCGCACCGCCCGCCCGCGCGCGCGTCATCGGCCCGCGACGACGATGACGACAACAGCGCCGCCGCGCGCCGGGAAGCGAAAGGCGCCTCTCCGCAGGCGCGGCGCCATCTTTGGCGAGGGCGGGGGAAGCGCTCCGCCTCGGGGCGGGCCCCGTCCCGCCTCCCCGCGGGGCGGGCGGTGTGGGCGGTGTGTGGCGGAGCTCGGAGCGGTGTCGGTGGCCCAGCCGCTCGCCTCCTGCTTTCCCTGGTGTGCCCGCGGTGGTGCCCCGAGAGGAGGCGGGCGGCTTTCCACAGCCCGTGGGCGCCAGGCACAGTCCCCTCACAGCGGCCTCTCCACGCCTGACAGGCCCGGGGAAGGGGCGCGCTCCCACTCGCCCGGGAAACAAACCTTCCTCTCTTACGATTTCACAGCCCAGAAGTTTGGTTTTAAGATACTGTTGGTACAGCCATCTTCTGGTATCGTCGTCTTGGATTTCATTTGAAAAGAAATGTAAGTTTTATCCCTCGTGGTCGCAGGGGACAGGAGTGTAGCCCCCATCCCCAAGTCCTTAGCCCTCATAGCTTGGGAAAACAGAGGACATGTTTTTACTTTAAAAAGTCGTAAGATCAGATGTGAAGGATAAGATTACTTCTTAAAAAGTAGCTCTAGGGCTTCCCTGGAGTTCTGAAAGCCTGGAGTTCTGAAAGCCTGGAGTTGACAATACTCACCAGTGCTTGTACATAGGAGTAAATATCTTAGTTCCATCTGTTCCCATCCCGGGCCCAGGTAAATATCTGCCAAGTTCCCACAAGACTATTCGATTCCCCTTGTACAAAGGAGTAAATATTTTAGTTCCATCTGTTCCCATCCCGGGCCCAGGTAAATATCTGCCAAGTTCCCACAAGACTATTCGATTCCCCCTTGTTTTGTCTATCTCTTTAGCATCACTGTGAAGTTAATTTTTAGTAGAAGTTCATTAAATATAGACTCCTAAGAGAGGATGATCATTTAATGGTTAAATATCTAAACGTACATATTTTGTTTTAAGCTACTTGTATGTTACACCAGGAAAGGATTAATATAAAAAGATGAAATGTCATGTTGGTAAAGGCACTTGTATCCCTCTGTAGAAACTTTTTAACCAGATGAGAGTGTGCAGTTCTTAGCACATTAGAAAGTCACACTAAATGCTTATGGCCAGAATAGCTATATACATTTTCCTATCTGATTTTGAAATGCTATATCTTTGAGTCCAACATAATTTTTTGTCTGTAGAAAGGTAAAATGGAAAAATTTACATCTGTGTACACACTGTGTTTACACACACGCACACATTCTAAACAGGATAGGGATTTGACAACACACACATTCTAAACAGGATAGGGATTTGACGATGAGTGTTATATTTGAGAAAGATGCTGTACTTTCCTGAAGATAATTTTTTTCTGCTTTCCCATCAAATTCTTCTATAATATTCACATATAAGAATGTAACATTTAGCTAGGCAATTTCTGGAGGTGATTGGTGCCATCAACTGTTAAAATGAAGTCACTGCAGCCATTGTTACATTGTAGTCGCTATTAATTGCAAC
Source organism: Calidris pugnax (assembly GCF_001431845.1). Taxonomy (NCBI): domain Eukaryota; kingdom Metazoa; phylum Chordata; class Aves; order Charadriiformes; family Scolopacidae; genus Calidris; species Calidris pugnax. The sequence continues at coordinate 14,675,514 of NW_015090842.1, forward strand.
TGAAATTGTGAGCAAGGAATTTTATATTAATTACCAGCATTTTGGGATACAATCTATCATTATAAAGCTAAAAGAAAATGCTCTTGTTTCTGTCTACCACGTCGACACAGCCTTTTGGAATATCTCAGGATAACTGAAAGCTTAGTGGTTTCTAAATAAAATGGACAGTGCTTGGTGCTGTCTATATTTTCTTGTGGTCTGTTTTGCCATACTCTATATTATAAAACTTGGTCTCAGTGCTGAATTTATTGTAACCTGTGTAATGCTAAATGTATTCTCCATAATCTCCATTCAAAGGTCATTTCCAGCATTATAATGGTCTAAAACTGCTCTCAGGGAGGTCCTTGTGAGTGTGAATGGTTCTGTAAGACTGTGACCCAATCTGCTAAGGTTAGGTAGTACATGACATTGTAACATTCAAGACAAACTAAAGCCCTTTTGAAGTGGAAAAGACTAATGCTATTGAAAAGGTTTGCTTAAGTTTACAAATGTGGGTTAATTATTTTAAAAAGTTGGAACTTTCTCCTTGCATTTTTGTTACTCAGATGAGAAAAAATATTTAGGTTATAGTAATTTCTGTATTTCTGTGGTTTTTTTTTTTTTTTTTTTTTTATATTTAGATTATAGTAATTTCTGTAATTTTTTTTTTGTGGCTATTTGAAACTGCAGCCCAAACTTAGTCTTTCCCATACTTAGGAGAAATTGCAAGCCTCTTGTCACAAGCACATGTTCAGGTGTATGAAAACCAAATGTGAGCTTGGCTGAGGACACTAGAAATTCCCTTACTATTTATAATAGGCTGCATACAAAGAGGATTTGTCAAGGAAGAAAGATGGGCTTTTTACAGTAAAACATCCATTGTGATAAGCCCTGTTAAGGTGAAGGGGAAATTTCAGTTTCCTGAATCTTTGGTTGCATTTTGTAAGCTTATTTTAGGGAAGGGAAAGTGCCGTGTTTAGCTGGTAACAAAGGAATTGATTACACCCAATGTTTGGTCATTCATTGGTTCTTGGAACACCGGTGGGATATTTTACAGTCCTGAATGTGGTTGAGTGAGTTGTTGCCAAGATCATTATTTGTAGTATTGTTACACTGGAATGTGCAAATAGTTTGTTTTTTTCTTTGATATTTTAAAATAGCTTGCTTCAGCTGGCTTGTGCAACTTCTTTTTATTAAAATTGATTGCGTAAATGATTTTAGGAAACTGGGCCTTCTTGAAATGTTTGGGCATGAGTTGCATATTTGAAATAGGAGCTGTGCTAGTTGAAACAACATGGAAACTAAGTCTTAAGGTTGTCTTTCAGATCCCTGTTGGTTAAATGAGCTATGCAATCTATGATGATGCACTTTACTGATAGTGCTCTGAGCCTCATTATTAGTATTATGGTCTTCAATGGGGTTATTCGCATGCATGAATTTAAATGTATGTTCGATTGCTTGCAGGATGAGGATCTAAAATATTAGGGTATAGAATGTATCCTGCTTCAAGTTAAATAGCAGAAACTTTAATTTGTAGTAGGGTCGTTAGGTACTGTTTACGAGTCGTTAGGACTTGATCACGGGCCTTCCCCTGACGGTGCTCTTCTGGTCTCTGCTTCTTCCACAATCCTGTTAACATCCTGTTCTCCCACAATTATAAAAGAAAGAAAAGACAAAACCATCACAATTATACATGCATCAGTTGTTGAGAGTGGGTAATATTTTTCTCTTTATGTAATGGATTCTGCATTTGGGTTTTGAGGCTTTTTGAGTGTGTTTGCTCAAGTTTCTTAATTAGTTACAGAAAGCTGCAGGTGTATTGGCAAAGACTGTTATTTAGCCTGGGAAACGTTCCAGAAGATAGTTTTGTGTTTTTTTAAAAATGTAAATATTTAGCTATATTATTACCAGTCACTTTAAAGGTTCCACACTGTGTGCCTGCTGTGTATTTAAGCATTGTGGCTTCACTTGAATGACTGACAAAACAAATTATAACATAAGAGTATAATCTTTATTGTGAGAGGGGATGAACACTACTGAGTTACTTGCAGAAATGACAAGTGGTATTTGAAGGAGTGTCACGATCGTGCAGCTGCCTCTGAGGAATACGTAGTCCAGCTTCAGCTGAAATGCTGCAAAAAGTGTACCATGCTCAATTTCCGCTCTGCAAGTTAAAGTTGATGTACTTTATCAAAGTTTCTGCAACTGCAAAAATTAAAGTAGCAATCTTGCTAATCTTGTAACTAGGGATTTTATGAAGCTCTTTCAAGTAATTTTTTTATAGTTTATCAAAAGGAAAACTTAGACTCCTGAGTGCCATTAAGGTTTTATGACTTTTGCAGCCCAGGGTCAATTTTTTTAAAAAAACTTTCATAAGTAAATATTTTTCTCTTAGTCTCACTACAGGAATTTAAATCTTTTTTGTAAAGCACTAGCTATAGAACTATAGTTCTTGTATGTACTGTACCTGTTTGGTAGCTGACTGCTGATAGAACAGGACCTTACAACTGATTTCTGTTTGTTCTGGGAGGTTTAGTACAGTATAAAAGAGTTGGTAGAAAGTGGCACCAATAGTTGAAAGGTACAAGGGGTGCAATAAGCTTGAAAGATGTATTTATAGTGACTTTTTAATCCTTTTAAGAGATGCAGCTTGTAGTAAAGCTAACTGTAGGTGATTTGCTTTTTGTTTGCTATTTATATTTGTGCAAAGCAGGATGAGAATAAGTCTAAAAACTTCCATGTCTGAATTCTATCAGTTTGCAGATAGCTTACACAAAATCTCTTATAAGGTTAGGACCAATAGAAATTAATATTACTCATCTTTATGGATGATGCCTGTGAGAAACACCGGCTCACACTTAGAATTTAAAAAGGACAAAATCGCCGAAGCAAAGGTATAAAAATTTATTATACGAAACAGCGCTGAATCGGGTGCATCTCAAAGCAGAGGCACACCAGCCCTTTAGTTTTTTGATATTTTATACCCTTATCTCGGCCGCCTGAGTTACTGTCTCTCTTCGCATTGGCTGAGAAGTTGGAGCTCACATTCTTCCCGACCGCCTCACCTATTACAGATCTAGTTTACAGCTTTTTACCTTACAAGGCAGACCCTCTTACTCTACGAAATCATTATTCTAAACACACCTTTGATTAGTTGATTAGCTACATGTTATTTCACGGTCTTTGCTATCATCTACTGTCCAGTGTTAGTAGTTACCAGAACCCTGGTGGTCGTATCCTCATCTTCATCAGCCACCCTCTAGATGACCTTCATCCACTTGTCAGTCTTCACAGTCCTTTATCCACTTATCAGTCTGCCATCGGTCTTTAGTCAGTCTCCACAGTCCTTTATCCACTTATCAGTCTGCCATGGCCTGGCTCTCTTCACCTAGATGACTTCCCGTAGACCAGGACCCCTGGACAGCCCCAGGGCGCTTCTAAGGATTAGTTCGGTACAATGGGAAAGGCTCCACCATTACCTGTCCTCCTCCGTCAATCCAGACATACTAACAAAAATATATCAATTAGCTGAAGCAAAACTCAGCCCATTTCTCACAATGCCCTTGACTTCAATGAGACTGCTAAACTGACTAAATATTTTTCATCTGAATGACTGAAGAGCGGTGAAATGGGATAGTATTTTGGTGACATACATAATCGATGTGGACAATCAGATGTACAGGAGCAGATAAAATTGTAATAGTCCTAGTTAAGTTGAATACCAAAAGCCAAGTAGTAACAACAAAAAAGAGAGGAAAATTAGTTGAATGAATTGTCATCGAAGACTGTTAGACCATAAGTTAACATTACAGGTGTAAAAAGAAGTAGACAATCGGGCTATGCAATAGAGTCTTGAAGTGAATAAAGTTATTCCTACTGGCTGGACTTTTGCATGGGTTCTGATACACTTTAGTAAGGTTTCCAGAATCTGCTCCTAAATGCTAAGTTTATTATAATGTCTAAAAAAGAATGGTAATGTTGGCCTACATTTTCTTTTACAGAATAATATTTTTTTTCTTCAGTTAAAAAGACTATCTTTTCCCCTCTGAGTATACCATGTTTTTTAAACTTTTATGCATGCACTGTAGGTTGGGCCAGACTTTCAGTACATTGCACTCTATACAATGACTTCTACTGGGTTAAAGTGTGTGAAAATGTTTCTAATGTATTTACATTGTAACTGATCCTCTCTTGAGAGATCTGTGTGAAAAGACTGCAGTTAAAAATCAGGATCACAGACTTTCTGTGAAAATAGGGTCTAATATAATCATACTAAAATCAGTGGCGTTAATGATCAGCTGCTATAAATTAGAATATTTCCACCAATATCCATTAAATTTTACTTACACCAACTGGACATGCCAGGCTTGTGTAATCGTGATGAAAAAAACAAATTAAGCTGACTTTCTTTACATAGAGGACAATGATGCATTTACATTTGATTCCAGTGTATTTTACTGCATGCCTCAGAGCAAAGGCAGTTCAATTAAATATCAATGGAGGGCTTTTTGTAGACAGAGACCTCTGGAAATTGCTTTAACCCTTTAACATTTAGAAAGCCTATTTAGACAAGTGGGCTACCTCCTTTTATGTGCTTGCTTTCACAGTAGTGGAAAAACAGTGAAACATTTTCAGGAACATACTATCCCATTTCAGCCTATTCCACTAGAAGTAATAGAAATCAGCTCTAAGGAAAATCCAGGAAAAATAACTTGGAGGTAATTTACTTTATATGACAGATGAAATTTTTGAAACTTCTGTCAGTCATGTTATCCACTTTTTCATATTGATGTCCTGTCAGTCTCCAGTTATCTCCAGACTATTAAATCCTAAACCAACACACTTCTATCATACATGTAGAAATACGTATGTCAGGACTATCTTCAATTGCATTTGAGCTGTATTTGAGCACAGTTAAATGCAATTTTCCCATGAAAATTAAATGTAATTATTAGAATTCCCTGCCTGGTCAATGTCTACTCTTGATTGGTTCAAAATAATCTCCTATGACTTAAAACATTTTATATTTATCTAAATCTGTATATACTTCTAAATCTAGTTAACCCACAGTGATCTCTATTAGGTGAGGATTGGAAGAGGATAGTTACATTGCATTCTCTTGAACTAGTGTTTTTCAGCTAGCACTATGAGGGCCAAACTTTTTGCCAGAAACTGTCTACAGAAAAAATAATTAAGGTGGGACAAATTCTGATTTCTGATCTTATTTAGACAATCTGCACTTGAAGAAACATGTATGTGTATGCATACAATCTTTCAAGTTTGAATAGAATTTACATTTTGCCAAACCTCATCACCAAGCCAGTCTTTGGTCTGGTTAATTTTTGAAGTGTAAACCATCGTGATTTTTTTTTCCTATTGCTAATGAGTTGTAAAGTTCCCATAAATTACCAGAAATGGCTCTATCCAAATGTTTTCTAAAATATGGGTTCTGCAATTTCAATTTGTTTTGCTTTGGCAATGAATGAAAAAGTTTTTTTGTTTCTCACACTCTGCTGCAGGAGCATCTGCATAAGAATCAGATAAAATCTAGTTCTCTTGTATTAGTGCTTCATTGTGCTTTGAGTTGAAAATGACCAGTGTAAGGCCATAGTAGCATTGTCTAAATAACATCAGAACGCATGGTAGGATTTGTGATAAAATAAGACTTTGTAATAAAAAAGTATGCCTATTCGTGTCAGCTTCTTAACTTCGCTTACTGATTTAATTTTATTTCTTTTTGTGCCACAAACACTTGTGAACTGGAGCCACTTCACTCTGCAAGACTTGAACAAAACTAGGTAATAACAATTTTAAGATAGATATTTTTAACAATTGTTTCAGGGTGCTGAATATTGTCAAGAAGATTATCAAAGGCAATCATGTACCCAATATATATTTATGTAACTAGTTTACTTTGAAATGGAGAATTTCAATCTGTCCAAATAACTTAAAGAATTTGGGGGTCATTTTTAACTTATACTGGTGGAAATTGGGGTTTAACCAATGGTGATACTAATACAGCATCATCTGGTCTATGTGGCTTAAAAGCAGAACAAAGAGACTTTGGTAATGGCTCTCTCTTTCCCTGAAAAGTATTTCAAACAATAACCCTGTTGCTTTACCTGCCCATCAAGAAATTCATTACAACAGTAGCTGTGATATCAAAACCTAAGCAACTGAGTTGGGAATTGTCTCCCACAACTCAAAGGCACGGTATGATCTCTGTTAGCTGTTTGTGAATTGTGTCAACTTGCTAGCTGACAGCAAAATCAATCCTACCAACTTTGCTATTTGAAAAATATCATTACTATGTAAAAGTTATTATTTGAAATTTGGTGTATTCAGAAATACATCAAGAAAAAATATTGAATTAAATCTTCGTACTTTCTTTACCTGAATACATAACTTCTGAGAAACTTAGATTATATTTTCACTCTAGCTGTTTATGTTCCTGAAAGTTTCCTCTACAAGGCAAGGCCCTTCATATATTTTAATTAAAAGCCAGAGAAAAAATAAATTGTCCTTGGCATATGCCGTGCTAATGAGCACTGGTTAGTTTGAAAATACATGTTCATTGGTTTTACATGATAATTTCCCTTTGAACCAAGAGACCCTATTTATACAGAAACATTTTCTGGAAGCAGTAGGGGGCATCGTTTCACTTTTGTAATTCTTCAGAGACATTATCCCAGTGCATTATGTGTGCAAACTGAATTTTCTTTTTTGTTTATGGCATTAATCCTGGGGTTAAGGTTGGCCTATGGTGAGCAATAATAAGTTTAACCTTTGACTTCATACAATAAGATGTAATTTATCATTTCTAGACTCTTTTGTAAGTGCCATTACCCTCACTTCTGCTTAAGATAAATTGAGACAAGTGAGCACTTGATATCAGTGATCTTTACATGCAAAACATAAATCTAAGTTACTTAGTTCTTTATCCTCTGATTATGTCTTTTAAACAGTACAAACATTTTTTATTTGTTTGATATGTTAGTCAATTTTTGCAATTCATAGAATGTTCGGTTTTGGTCCTTCACATAGATTTCAAATCAGTAAATATAAATCCTGGAATGTCTAAATACATAGAAACTTTCTCAAATGTGGAAGCAAAGCAAGCAATGTATTCACATTCATAATATTTATTTGCTAAGTAACAGTGAACAGGAAAGCATTTAAAAATGAAATTTTAAAGACAATTTAAAGGTGATTAAACAACTAGCAGCATGTAAATAAATTGCTTTAGTAGCCATTGACATTCACTTATAATGTATATGTATCTGTCATTTATAAGACCTCATTATTTTTTAGTAAGTGAAGCAGTTTTCTTTTAAGTTTTTTATTTTAAAGCACTGGGTTTTAATTTGCATTAAATGTTTAGGTTACTTTTTGGTTTGTAATTGAAGGACAAATATATAGCAAATTTCTTACTTTCTGTGCTCTTCAAGCAAGAAAAAGAACATACCTAGTAAATGTGCATACTATATGTACTTTATCTTTTTCTCCATAGTGAGGAAATGCTGATTCATCAAATACGTTTGGGTGGGATGTGGGCTCTGAGGTATATGTTCAGAAAGTATATTTTGGTTTCAGAGTAGGATTATTCAGGTAGAATGATTCAGGCTCATGTCCCTCAGTAAAACCAGAACATTGAAGCTCTCTTTCCCCCATCTTAGGCCTTATTTTATTTTGACATTGGGACCTGTTTTAATCATAGCAATGATCCCCCCAAAATATTGGTCAGTATTTCTGAAGTATGGGCAAGTTAAAAGGCAGAAAAACTTGAACAGAAATAGAAGTTATGTAATGCTACTTTGGAAGAATACTAATGTTTGGTAAGATTCTAAAATATATTATTCAACCTGGATTTAATAATTTTGGAAGGAAAAAATGTTAAGTCACGAATGTATGTGTAATTACATAATTCACACGGCAGGACCACCCATGATGACTGTATTTGGTCTTCATAACATTAAAAGCTATGTGATGGTTGTTTCAGTCCTACTTCTACTTTTAGAGTAATTCTTTAACAACTAAAGAGGCTGCCAGTGTCTGTAATTTGTACTGGTATTTGAATCTTCACTAGTTCGTTTACTAGAAGTTGTCTTTTGGCTGAGTTTACTCATAACACAAAAGCAGTTAGTGGATTGTCTTAGCCCTTGCAATGAATCCAACATGTCTAGCTGTCTCTTATGGCACACAATATACAGTGATGGACTATCAGAGTAATTAGATTCCTTACAGTCCTAGAAGCATAATTTTGAAAATCTTCCTGCAGCCTGCATTACATATATATACTTTGTAATTTCCTTTAATTTGAATTATTTTAGATAATGAAGATGTAATAGTAAGAATTGAAGATGCCATCATTTATGCTAGTTTCATACACTATAGCTATGTTGAGTAGAATGAGCTTAAATGTAAATTAAGGGGAAAGAAACTATTCTAGTGATAGTTACGGAAAAAGGAAAGAAGAAAGAAAGTACTTTTTTTTTTAATGTCACACATGTGACATTTAAAAAGATTAATTTATTTTTTAATAGGCTGGACTTGTGTGTTTGAGAACAGAAGAGCTGTGTGAAGAATGAAGGCTGTGCTGGTTGTTGGTGAACCAAGAAAGTGTATTGTACTAGGCCATTATTCAGACTGTAATACGTCCTATTAAATTAAATGTTTGTAATAGATACCTAATCCCAAGAAGGTAATCCTCCTCACAGTGTTGGAGTGTCAAGGTATGCTAACTTCCACTTGGACCAAAGGCAAATTCTTTTTATAATAATAAACAGTTACTTTGCATATTGATCAGTTGTTAGAATACCTATGAAAATTTGAAATTTGAAAAGATAGAAATGTTTCTGCTTGCCATGAGCATGTGTATTTGATTCATGAACATACGATAAAGAGATGATCCATTTTTGTGCAGCAGATACTTTCCCCAGAATTCTGGATATCTGGTAATGTTATCAGAACTCTTGTCTTTGGAAATCCCAATCTGGAAACAGAAAATCTCCAATGAGGGACAGAAAATGCAAGGATACTACATGTTGCTTAAAAGCATTAGTCTGCCACTGGAAGTGGTTCAGATGAGAGGTATATACTGCAAAATGTCATGATTCCTACTTTGCAACCATCTTCAGAATAAGTCAAGAGGCTTTTTTTTTTGGTCTGTCATATTTGCAGGTACTAATATTTAATGTGCAGTTATGATAAAAAAATACATGACAAAATCCTGGGAGTCTTCACAAGACAGATAATATTTCTTCTGAAATGTCTGTCTTGGATGACTTCTACTAAAGAAGTGCTGCTTTGACTACAAGGATCAAGAGAAATAGGGGAATGCCATGTATTTCATCTGATTGAAAGAAGTTGTCTCTGTGGACTCAACAGAAATGCTACTAACATAATTGCTACTTCTTTTCCTGTCAATGTATCTTTCCCATCTTGATTGAGAAAGTCATATTAGTAGAGGGAGAGAAGAGAATGGAAGGAGGAATAGTGATCTGAAGATGTTAGTCCTCCATGTGCATTGCTGGTTTCCTGGGCTTTCATCCCTCATGTCCTTTCTCAGAATGTGTTGGATAATAACAAATGGCAGATACTATCAAAAATAGAGCTCTGAAGCCTCTTTCTTAATTCAAATATTTTTTTTCTTTGATCAAATGAAAGAAGCTGCGAGAACAGTGAGCAAATTGTCTGCATGATATGTGATGTCTGCTGTGGATAAGACATATACATGTACAATACATACATACATAATGTAAATAAAATTTAAATATATAAATATAAAACAAGAAATTAACAAACTATTCATAACCATTTAAACGCTAAGGTGAAGTGAAATGTAGCTCTGAGCCCTGACATGTGAATATACAACCTCATTTTTCCTATGATTTCCTTTGTGCCCTTTTGATATAGAAGTTGTAATCACAGAACACTTAGAAATAAGTTTGCACCTATGGGCTGAAGGCAGGGGAAGCTTCCTTACTTGTCAGAGGCAGCAGGCATGAAGGTATTTCATGAGACTCTTCATTTTACTAAGTGGAAATGTCCTCTTTCCACTAGGTGAATAAGTTATTCTGACAGCTTTGCAGGGTTTATATCAAGTAATGTGATTTTTTCTTTTTGAAAATAAAACCAGGCTCAGCAGTGCTGGGCGGGTATTGGGATCTTCATTCTATCTTCCCTTCCTGGTGAGTCTCTCCTTACTTACAGCAGGTTTTTTTAGGTCAGAAGAATGGTTAGCCTTTAAAAATTGTTGGTTAAAGTTTGGAGAAAAAGAAAGTTGTGGCTCATGTGGAGAAGAGAAGCACTTTGGTAGCTGAAGATGAATAAAAGTCTCACAGCAGGGAGCTGCTGCTGACCTGTTACCTCTAATCATTCCAGCTCTTTTCTGTGGTGGACATTTGCTCCAGCTGCAGCTGAGTCATTGGTGTACCTGAACTGATGCAGCGTCTGGTACAGATACTTTGCATGAGCAGAATGATTCAAACAAGAATAAATCCTTCTGGTGCAATTATGATATTTGCTTGTCCACACTAGAAAAATGTGTTGGTGCTGCTGGCTATTAGTGGCTTTTCATTGGGGCATATTCCCTTTTATAGGCAGAGACAGGAATCATGAAGAAACTCAGTGAGAAAATATAAAGTGAGTGAAAATTGCCTCTCATGTAAATAAAAGTGAAATCCTCAAAACTCTTTTGAAATTATCATGTGTGGGAGATGCTGTACTAATTGTGCTGGTTTATTTTCTCCTCTAAAATCTGCACTGCTTTGGCCAGTGGCCAGGAGAAGAATTGCATTCTGACAGTTTTGCCTTTTTATAATCCTATCAAATACTCTTAACTACCCAATTAAGGCAGTTTCTCTACCTCTAACATGCTTTTTTTCCTTGTATTTTCCATCAAGATTTTTTTTTTCTGAGTTAAATACTTGAATTACTGCTTCAAAAGGACAGTTGAACATTTTTTAGATATGCTGAGATCACTTCAGGTGAATTTTTCTGATAGGTTGTTATGACTTAAGGGCTCTACAGATCCTAATGCAGTGGCGTCTGAATGAAGTTTCTGTGCATGTGGAGTCTGGCTGTGGGTTTCAATGTGTTGTCTTTTCTCTCTATTCTTTTTGTAACACATAAAAATATTTCAGGGAATTTCCAAGGAGTGCAGTACACTTCATTTTTAGTTGTCAAGATAGCTGACAGTTTATTGTGGTACCATGAATAAATTATTCCAGCGTTGATACTTAAAACAAAGGCAGAAATGCTTCCTCTTAAAAAAAAAAAAAAAAAAAAAAGCTGACATTTTGAATTTATATTAAGCGTAGTATCACCTGGATACACACTGCATGAAAATGTAGACTATTCAGAATGAATTATTAACCCAAAAAAAAAAGGAAAAAATGTTTCCTTTAAAAAAAAAAAAAAAAAAAAAAGCTGACATTTTGAATTTATATTAAGCGTAGTATCACCTGGATACACACTGCATGAAAATGTAGACTATTCAGAATGAATTATTAACCCAAAGCTTTTACCCTTTCTTAGATGCACTGAAGTTACTCTGCAGGATACTATGGGGATATGAATGTGGGAGAGAATAGGGGGTTTCTAATAAGATTTATAACAGGCTACAGTATCAGCAGATGTCATTGTTCAGCAGCTATTTTCCATAACACAAAGTTCTTTATTACTAAGTGCTGTGCAGAGACCTCCAACCATATTATTAGGAAAACAGGAGCACTGTAGTTTGTGGATTTACTTCAGGTAACCTTCTGATGCCTAGGGTAACTGCATAGTCAGGATTGTAGTTTAAATGTAGTCAGTAAACCTGTAATCCAATTAGCCACTGAATTTAGTACACATTTTTAATAATGGTATTTGAAATGTCAAATTTTAATCTTGTCTCAGAGCTATCTGAAGAGTTTCTAGTCTCCGTGCACTTCTGCAAGACTTTTTGGAACAGTCAGCTTGCTCAAAACTGAAAGAATCAGCTATATATATGATTCTTCAAATCAAATGTTCGGTGAATGTAGTGGTAGGTGGCTTGAAATAGCGTATGTGTACAGGCAGCACCTTCTTAAATAAAGATTGCAAAGTTTGTCTTTTGTTCTTTGATTTTTTTGTATTGGATGAGTAACTGGAGAGTATCAAGACAAACGTTACAACTTTAGGAAGACTGCTATTGATTTCAATGGGCTTTGAATTATATTCTAAAAGTCCTATTACTGATTGTCAAAAAGTGTAGGATATTTTGGGCCTGATTCTTTTTTTCCACTGTGGTGCTGGTATACCAAAAGAGATGGAGTTATATAATCAGAAAGCTCCATAAAAGGACCGTGACCTGAATAGTTTGAGAAGAATTTTCTGTCTTTCCCTACTGCTTTCAATGTATTTGCTTTAATGTCAAGACCTTATTTAAAAAAAGAACAGCCAAAATCACCCAACTGACTGTGGAAAAATGAGATAATTCTGAAATAACAAAAAAATTTAGATAGTTAATATACAAGCCTCAAACGCCCCAGTTAGTTGTCGTACAGGGTTGTACAAAAGGAAGTTTAGAGTTGGCTAAGTATGTGAAAAAATCCAAGTGACTTAAGCTCTGCCAGTAATTATTTTCAGAATTGTTTTAGGCTTCCTAAGTATCTTACCCATTAGCTGCCCAGTGGCTTTTTTAGCCAATGGAGTGTTGCCTACAGGTATGCCTACAGAATGATTGTTTTCTTTTAAAATGTATAGAAGAAGTGAAATGATGCTGTTCTTGCTACTTTCACCGTTTCTGGGGAGATACTACTTTTAATTTTTAAATAATATCTCCACTGTTTCTTCCTTTTTCTTCTTTCAGTTTTGGTTGAAATTTTTAACCTTGAATTAGTTTTCTCTCTCTCTCTCTCTCTTTTTTTTAACTGTATTACTTAGAAGTAGCAATTTCTGAGTGACAGTGCTATGTGACTTATCAATTCCCTCAACATCAGGCCTAAGTCTAACATAAACTTATAATGCTACAAATAGGGGTAGAAACATAGCAGTAATGCTGCATAGCAGTATCGAGAGGTGCAGTGAGTGTGTAAAAAAATCCCACAAATAATTAAGCATTTGTCTTCCTTCAAACAACATTGTTCCATGTCTAAGAAAAGGAAGTTTTCAAGTTCAGTTAAACTACTAATTGCTTTACATCGAGTACTAAATTGAGCACAGCAAAATCTGCTTTGGTCTTCTCAAGTCCAGCATATTTGAAGAGTGACCAGTAGAATTACTCTCTCAATATTCTCTGGTGTTGTCATGCTTAAGAGCAAACAGCACTATTTAAAGGGTTCTGGACTTCACAGATTTTTGTACTCATTCTTCTGTACCTTCATGACATTAGGAGGGTCCATTTGATTTGGTTTTTACCTGCAAAAACTTGATATTTAGGAATTATTTTACGTGTTGAAATAGCTGGGATGTTTGAACTCAAGCTTGACAGGTTTCATTCAGCTAAAGTATGGGATATTGCTCCGGTTCCTCAGTTGGAATCAAGTCAGTCATAGGTATGGCTTTGATACATTGAAGAATTTAAATAAATGTGAAAACATTGCCCCTTTTCAGCTTTTAACTATAGTCTTCTGCACAGAAGCTTGAATTTATGCAGATCAGAATGAATTAATAGCTCTTATTTTGTAATAATAATGCGACCAGCCACAAGATAGTTGAAAATCTGGGTGCAGCTTGTGTTTTCGGAACTATGATTCCCAGTTTCCATGGATGTTCGTCATTTTAAGGAAAGCAGTTATATATTTTATTTTTAAAAAGATGAACAGGTATTTCTCCCTGTGAAAGTCCAAAATGGACTTAGTACTGATCTGAGTGAAGGAAAATTCATTCCCCTTGATTAACAGAACCACCTTTACTGTTAAAGATGCAGAAGACAGTAATTAAAATATATTTAATATAAACCAACTTCATTTTGAAGCTGCCTCAGTTTGCAGCCCTGGGGGAAGCCAAGTAATTAAATTTAGATGCAGGACTGAAGTGAAGATACATCGTACTAGCAAAAAACCCAAATAATGGTTTGGACAGTACTTGCATACCAGAAGGCTCCCATTAGATCTTTGAGTACTGTTTGTGACCCTTAGTGGATGCAGTGCACTGAGTGATGTTAATTTCATTACATTCTAGCGTTGGATGTTTTACATAGAGATAACAATGTCAAACCATAGTAATTCTCTAGGTCATCTATCCTGTGCTACAAAAGTAACGTCTCTACATTCAAGAAGCTGGTTGGAGCCCGCAATGAAAATGTCTCCAATTGCAAATAAAAGCAGCTTGCTGCAAGATCAGACAATAAAGAGCAGTCACTTCAGATGAAATAAGAACAATAATTTGGGTGATCTGTGGATGGGGTGGGAGTGAAAGACAGAGGGAATGTGAGCAGAAAGAGTGAAACTGGCCTTGAAAATAATCACTTCTGTGGGCTGGATAAAACAAGCACGTGATCCTAATTCCACAGGAAATGGTAGCTAAGTACACATCTCTGAGGCTAAAACTTTGTGGATCTTGATATTTACAGGAAAGATAAATACATGGCTGTATCTAAAACATTCCCCCCTCCAAAAAGTTGTGGCTATATTTGTCTACTCAAGAACTGTGCAAGAATTTGAATGAATGGTTCCAGTGTGACTGTAAGTGTCAATGCTGTTCTTTCACTTCTGCCGGGTACATTCCAGTGTTTCCTGTGTATTAGCTGTGATGTAACATAGGCTAGAAATATATATATACACAGAAATATGTTGGTCAGCATACATTTCTCATTTTACTGACTGATGTAAGTTAAATTGAGTCTGCACTGGGAATGTTATCATCTGTAATAACATCAGCAGGGTTTTTTTCAGACTCCTGAAGGTATAATGGTATCAGCAAAACAGTGTAGGTTACACTTTTTCTTTAGAATCCCTATATTTTAATACTATTTTCATCACAATTTTGTTCAGCCTTCCATTTGAAATACTCTGTTTGGTGGTGTGAAATAATGTGTCTTCTAACTGAAACCAGTTAACGCATCTGATGTGAAGAATTTAAGAGGATCCTTATCTTGCTGAAGAAAAACTTGTCTCAGGTCTTTCTTGTGAAAAAGAACAGAAATAAACCCTGGGTTCCTGGGCAACAAGTCTTCTCAATAGAAAAAGTTCTATTGCCTGTGAATATACCTGAGCTTTTGCTCAGAGCATTCTGGCTGCCACATTTTCCTGTACTCACTGTGATGTCAGTAAAATACTGTGTTACAAAGTGCTTTGGGACACGCTGTCCATAAAGAGGTATGATATAGAACCAAATTCTGTTTTATTTGCTTCCCTGGAATGGTGCAATTAGTTTTTAGTGAATACTGTTGTGAAAGTGATCTGAAATCATTCCATTTAGGCATCTGACAGTGTCAATACAGCACTCTTCTGAATAGCTCATCTGAATACCAAAAGGAAATAAAAGGAGATTACATTGGTAGGAGTGGTCAGAAGATGCTATGATGAATAGTATTTTCCAGGGGTAAACTGTATTCATTGTACATAGTAAATTTCAGGATTTCTTCTGTCCTCTCTCCTTAGTGTTGTCAGTAAATGTTATTACAAGTTTTGCTATGCAAAAAATTACAAACCCATAAACCCAATGGGATTACAGTAGTATAAAATCTGTTTGTTCATTAGAATTATCCTGATATTTTAATGTGATGAAATCCTGAGAGCTTTGTGTGAACATTTGTATCCAACCTTTGATATTTTAATGGGTTGCATTTAAATGTGTATCTTTTATATTTTCAGCCAGCATTCAAGATATGATTGAGATGGCAAAGAATTACATGTAGGGGTGAGGAAGTATCCCCACTCATGTTCCTTTTGTTGCAGATATTTTAGGCTAAAATCTTCTTCTGCCATCTACTTACAAACTTTTGACTTCGTGAGATTGCCTGTTAGGTATGCTGCTTAAAGGCTTTTAATTTTTCATTTTTGTCATTCCTTAACCAAAATGCACAGAATCAGCACAAGAGTTGGTAACTGTGCACTCTTTTAAACTGATTTCAGAAAAATAATTGTTACGAATATATTGCAATGTTGTGAAGTGCCCATTTACTCAACTATCTAACAGTCTATTATTTTCTTATGTACTGCAAATAGTAAGATTTGTTTTCTGTGATGATGTTTGAGAAAGGTTGATGGAAAGATGCACAGTACTTAGGGTATTTACCCTAAATAAATTTTCCAGAATCCAGGTATTAAGGAAATCTTCTTTGGTTACTGTATCTAAGTGCTTGGACAGCAATGAGTTTGTCCAATTGAGAACAGATTCTGGACCAATGACTTTGACCTTTTAGAAAGAATGACTGTAGATAGAAAAAAATTCTATCAGCCCTGCAGCATATATAGCTTCCTCAAAACATGCTTGAATTGCTATTGCTAAATTTCTTGAAAGTTTACCTTCTGGCTCTTTTATATTCAATAATGCTTTAAGAATTCTTAGTTTTATAGAGAAACTATGCACTGTAATTTATTGTTTGCATTTTGCAATGTTGCCGGTGCTAACAGTTTCCCAGTAATGGAATGATTTCATGTAGATTTCTCTGTCTTCGTGAAGGTTTAGGTTCTGAAACAGGTAGTTTCTTATGGGAGTCTGAGCTTTGATCACAAGGGGTAATGATTTGGCCGTACTTTGAAAATTCAGAGTTTTTCTTCTTATCCTTCACGACTCTAACCTGCTAGTGTAAAGTCCCATAAAGTGATACTGCCTGAAGCTATCATGTTGGTGCACTTCATTTACTAATCCTTCTGAAAAGTCAAAAAATGCAGACTGCTATTATTTATGAAAAGATACAACTAGGGGAGATATAGATGCAGAACCTTTATGGTTGCTCCACCCCTGAAGTGCAGGTGAAATACTATTGCAGTTGCTTTTAATTATGTATATGTATTTTTCATCAGTTCTTTCCTGTTTTAGGGTTTTAGCTGTTCTATGGAGTTAGCTTATACAAGAGTGATAGTGGGAAAGAAATGGACATAACAGACTATAGCTATTACCACTAACTTCCTTAGCTCTCTAGAAAGCTCTATATTAGAGACAAAATTTATATTCTTATTTGGATACCAGAATTTCAGTTTTCTAGTGTACCATGGGAAAAAGAACAAATAGCAAGAAGACAAACATTTGACATGCAGAAGAAAAATAGAGAAACACGTCAGCCATTCTGAGCTTTTTTTGGAAGACAAAGTGGCTGGTTCCTGTTTTGAATGAAATCTGTCTGAAATGATCCCTCCCTGGTCCACTTAGTGACTTCATGTAAGTCTCACCACCCTGTTAATGGTGTGGTTCACTACTGTCAGCATGTCAGGAAAAGAAGGGCTGCTAACTTTTCCTTATAGAAGCTCATTAAATGTGATTGGTTTGTTATAGTTTTAATGAGAATAAAAAAAGACATGTATTCATATACTGAAATATACACAGTGACACATAGCATACATTGAATGAAGTAAAATTTTATTCAAGTACATGTAATAAGCATGAGAAATCATATGGTTTACAGCAAATAATAGATTATATAGAAAAGATGTATCTATTAGTTCATCATGGTTTTACATTCAATTTTCAAAATCCATTTGTAGGCTAACATTAATTAGCTGTGGCATGACTGAAGCATTCAAAACCGAGAGTAGTTGCATGGAACAGGGAAAGGACAGGTTTGTCTGCCAGAGTTTCATTGAAATGTTGCCAGCATTCAGATTGTTCATAGCAGAGGAAGAATTCAGTGTAAATTGTGGTGAAGAAAAGTGAATATAAAAAAGAAAAAGCACATCTGATAGTATTCTAACATTTAAAATTAAATGCAAATTTATTTTACTCGTCTGGAATTTAACTCCATGTTAAATAATGGCTGCTATCTTGGCTGATTCTGGAAATGACCTGAAGAATTCCAAAACTGAGTCAGATTTTTCAGGAGTCAGACTTTAGCTGTGCTCTGAGACTGAGAGTGATAATAGGATATGTCTGTTACGAACTAAACAGATCTGATGGTTTGTTGAACTCACAGACCAGTTATTTGTTATCTGGAACCACAGCAATTGCCATGTAACTTATCACAGTTTGTTCTCCTCTCTCCCTCCCCATACACTCTGTCATTCTTCTCTGTCTTTCTCTTCCTTCCTTCATTCCTGCTCTGTTGCTATCCTTTGAAAATTTATTCATCAGAAATGGTACCCAGTACTTGTTGCAATAGACAGAGCTTCTTTTTCTTCTTCAGTGCTATTGTTTTCTTCCCCTTTTAACCTTTGCTTTGAGGAGCTTTGAATTATTTGTTCAGAAAGAATGATGAGTAATAACATTTGAATCTTTCACAACAGCAACAACATGAAAGTGTCACAGCATCATGAAGTAAAAATAGTAGCAGATGTATCTGAAAAGTACTATGGTTAGTAATGGACATAATATTTGGATGATGACAGTGCTATGGTAATAAATAAATGTACTGGTATTATTAGGCAGCTTTAGTATTTTCTGTAACTGCTGTCCATTGACTAACTACTTAAAAATCACTCTCAGAACCTTGAATGCTCCTGGCCTATTATTCCCTCCTACTTTAAAGATTTTGAGATTTTCTGACATCTCTTTCCATCCTCAGACTGAGGAAGTATGTGCTCCTACCTCATACTTTCTTCATTCAATGGTAAGACTTAAAAGATGTGTATTTTCAATCTCTTGACCATGTGCATGCAGATTTCTGTTCTTTCGTACCATACAGAGGGGAGATAAAAGATTTGATTGGCTATATGACATGCCCTGCACCTTCCTTACTTCTGAGCCTTCTCTGAAAATTCGAAAGATACAGAAGACTGTTTGTACAAAGAATGTGTGCTATTACACAGTAATGACCTGATACTCTCTGTTGGAATTCCAGGAATTTCTGAAACTCTATTGTCTCCATTACTTGTTAATTAGAAAAAATGGGAAAAAAATTTCAACAGAGAAACTCAGGAGTGGTGAGGAGGGTGGCCTGTCAGTTTACTCACATTTGTGAACCATCTCTATGATCTCTTTATGATAGAACACAGAAATGGACAAAATCATCACCCTTGTCAGAACAAGAGAAAATAGTTTGGCTAAGGATAACTTTCTGCTTATTCCTCCTTTTGCAAAGATGGATGCATGAAAGATGTGTGTTTGTGTTGTTCTATAGAGGACATCAACCTTATTTTATGATTTCGTATTTCTAAAATTAAGATCTTAATACAGCTATAAAAATCTCATTTGACACTTCACATTTACAGTGTGTGTAAAACAGTAATTTGAATATACAATATAAAGCGTCTTCTTCGAGGAAACGGGGTAACTGGCATTCTGAATACTTTATTAAGCCCATGGTGGGGTTAACCCTCTTCAGCAACCATTGTCTTTTTTACTAAACGAGTCAGCAGTGGTCTGCTCTTTAAAAACCTTTCCTGTTTAGAGTTCTCAGGTGCATAGCCTACTTGAACCATATATTTTTAGCTCCCCTGAAAAGGGCATGAATTTTTATTGTATTTTAAAATGGAAAATGGAAAGTCCAGACCTAGAGGTGGATCACAAATGCAAATGAGCATTTATGAGTATTCACTAGCTGTCTTGTGGAAGTACGTTAATAATTAGACAATTGCAATGTAAGCATATTCTCTTTGAATCAAAAGGATCAACTATGAATATATCCTTTTAATAAGAGTGGAAATAAAAAAGATATGTCATGCTTTTATATTTTATCCACGGGAAAGTAATTGTTTCTCAGTAGAGAGAAATCAAATAAGACCTTTTTTCAAGAAGCTCCTCTTTCATTTGATTGTATGTAAACTTCATTTTGAATAGCAGAGTATTTAAAAGTGTTGTGGTCCATTTTTCAGCTGGCAGCATTGTTTAACTGGGTTATTGTAAAGGGTCCTCTAGTCTTTGTAAGGAGTAAAGCCATTAGACACAAAAGGCCAAAAGTTAATGTTAAGAAGAGGTTGAATGAGAAAACAGTAGGGTTTCATACTATAATAATTTTCTGAGTTGTATTTCTACCAGAAAGAAGATCTGCTGAGTAGTAACACCCAACTGATAACTATTCACTAGCAAGCTCAAAGAGGACGGTTCTGTATCTATCTAGAGCAAAACTTAGCTGATAGAGACATCAGAAGAAATCCTGAGGGTGATTTCTTGGCATCAAGTTGATTGCAATTATTAGATTGGAAGTTAAGAGAAATAAAACAATCATCACAGTGTGCCATAGAAGCAACACAAAATTTAAATTGCAAGAAATACAGAAACAGCAGCCCTGTCAAGAAGGACTTGGGGGTACTGGTGGGTGAAAAGCTGGACATGAACTGACAATGTGCCCTCACAGCCCGTATCCTGGGCTGCAACGAAAGAGGCATGACCAGCAGGTCGAGGGAGTGGTTCTGCCCCTCTGCTCCACTCTGGTGAGACCCCACCAGGAGTACTGCCTCCAGCTCTGGGGTCTGCAGCACAGGAAAGACATGGACCTGTTGGAGCAGATCCAGAAAATGATCAGAGGGATGGAGCACCTCTCCTGTGAGGACAGACTAAGAGAGCTGGAAAGAGCTGGAGGCTGGAGAAAAAAAGGCTCTGGGGACACCTTACTGTGGCCTTCCCATACTTAAAGGGGGCCTACAGGAAAGATGGGGACAATGTTTTCAGGAGGTCCTGTTGCTATAGGACAAGAAGTAATAGTTTTAAACTAAAAGAGGGTAGATTCAGTCTTGATATAAGGAAGAAATTTTTTTCAGTGAGGGTGATGAAAGACTGGTCAAGGTTGCCCAGAGAGGTGGGAGATGCCCCGTCCCTGGAAACATTCAAGGTCAGGGTGGACGGGGCTCTGAGCAACCTCATCTATTTGAAAATGTCCCTGCTCATTGTAGGGGCATTGGACTAGATGACCTTTAAAGGTCCTTTCTAACACAAACTGTTCCAACCGATCCTATGATTCTATGAATCTATGATTCTAATCACAACGGAAATAACTCTTGTTTGCATTTTTGAGTCAATTTGCTTGTATGAAGTACAAGTCTGGTAGTCAGAAGTACTTGGCCAGTTTCTTGTCTTTCTCACATACTTTACACTAGTTGAAGTTGAATTAGTTCAGCTAAATCCGTTTCACATTTGTGGAAGTCCGGAGAATTGCTGAAGAGAGAGAGAGAACAGCAAAAATGCTGGAAATAACACTTGAAGTGGTTTTCCACTATAAAGTTTGTGAAGAGATTATTATTTTTCAGAGTTGTCCTCTCACTTTTAGTGTTCATCTTTGTGGTTTACTTTGTGGCTAGTCTCTGTGATATTTTAGAACAAGAAAAATGTACCTATAGTACATGTAAGAGAAAGAAACAAAAGTGAAATTCAAGTGGAAGTCTTGAACTGATTCTTTTTCCATACACTGAGCATTGGTGAGAGGCTGACAATTTGAAATTGGTATTGTGAGCTGAGAAAGAAAATGCACTGCATTTATCAGGTTCACCCTTAGTTTCACATCATTATCCACTTACTATCTTCAGATATTCATTGTTGCTAAATTTTTTTTATTCCTTCTCCCCTAAATTAATTTAGTTATTTATTATCTGCAAATCTGGCAAACACTAAGAACAACTTAATTTTTCTGCCAAGTAGTTTTCTTTCAAGTTCAATTAGATCCAGTGTTATTTACTTTCAAATGGCAAAACCCTTGAATGAATTTTAGCATCAAAGTGATCAAAAGAAGGCATCTGAATTCCCTATTGCAGTAAAGGTGTGTGTGATGCAAGAGGAGCAGAAGATGAACTGTAAAGTATTGATTGGGATGTGGAACAGATGCTGTTTCTGGCTCCTTGTAAAAGATCCTGTCTACTCTGCTTTTCAAAGGAGCTTGAACTAATGTTACTTTTGTCCATTACACTTTTAAAGTCCCACAGTATAGATAGAGAGGTATTTTCACAATAAATGCTCTTCTTGTGACTGACATTATTATTTTGCAAAACAATTCCCACTCCCGAAATTCTGCAGTAAATTAACTGTACTACAAATTCCGTTTGGTTCTTAGTATTTCTGTGCATCATCAGCAAAGGCTGAATGGACTGTCTGTGGTACAGGGAACAGAAAGAACTATTGCTGCAAATATTTTTGCTCCTCAGGCATTCTGTAAAGTGAGAAGCCACGTAAGGGATTCTCAATCAAGGCATAAGGTTACCTAACAAGTAATTTCTCAATAGCAGAGCTTTAAGTTATGAAAAACTTTAAGAATATCCGCAGGGAAAATCTTTGGTTCTGCAGCTTCGTATTTAGATTACAGTAGCTGGAAGTTAATTAGCCCTGCTAGCCTTTTTCTTTTAGGCTAATTAGTAAGAAAACTGGATATAAAAAAGTCAAAGTCATTTTGAGAGAAAGAACTTCAACATTTTGTACATAACAGTCCCTTTGGAGGATATTATCTCCATAATGACCATAGGATGCTCTCTGTTCTGACAGAATGTAGTTCTACAGTCTCTGGACTCATTTAGACGACGTCTTAGTCATTAATGATTTTAGGCCTAGCTGCTTGCAATTGCCAGATGAAACCACATGACATGTTGTTTAATTATGCAATGATCAGCAGCCTTTACATTTTAATTAGGGAGCCACTGTAATGAAGCCGTCCCACTTTACATATGGCTTATTGGGCTGAAAGGTCGTCTTTACTAATTGGTTGTTTGGAAATGTAATTTTGACACAGCAATACAGGTAGACTTGTCTTCACTTCTAATGTGTTTCCTGATCTTTTCTTGATTTGGCTAATTAGTGCTAATAATTTAAAAGCTACATGGCATTCCAAAACTCCTGCTGTTTACTGTATGTATAGTAGTTTTGTTAACAGATTTTAGTACTGTTAAACACGGTGACATACTGCTAGTGCCTACTCACAATTTTGTCTGGTTTTGCAAGATTACAGGGACTTTAATGTCACACGTTTCTTTCAGTTAGCTGTGTGTGAAAGAGATTCCAGATGCAAGGAGTTTAAAGGACTATGCTTTAATAACCGTTTGCAGTACTCTTTAGAGAATATTGGCATTGTAAAATGCATGATTTATTTGAGTTTAAGTTTTTCAATGATTAATTCATGAATATATCAGCAAGAATGCCAAGGTCTCCAAAATAATGAAAGCCTATCTCTTCATAGCTGTTTGTTTTCATTTCAAATCAAAGCTGTCTTGTTTGTTTGTTTACTTTTTTAAAGAATAGTCTGTTCTTTTCACTGGGGTTTTGATATCATTTTGACAAGTAAAAGAATTAATTTACATTAAAGAATCAAATAGGTAGAGTTTCCATCTCTCTCTGCATTATTTTATGAGATGATAAGCAGAAACCTTTCCCAACCTGCTCCACCAATCCAGTCTGTGCTATGTAAAGTCTGTCTCCTATTTGGTGTTCTGTTTTATTTGTAACAAGAAAGTAGACAGAGTTCATCTCAGTTCCTCACGGGGATGGCTGTTTATGAGGATCCTAGCTCAAAAATATTTGGCTCTGTCTCCTTTGTCCCTTAAAGCTATTTTTGCTTATATCAAGTTGGGCAAAAATAAGTTAGTTGAGACTCAGCAGGAGTGTTTCAGGCAAACATTACTGCTGCTCAATTGTTAGAGGTCTCTAATAGTTACATTGACTAAATCTAGGGTCACTTTCACATGACATTCACAACCCTTTTTTTACCAGCCTTCCAAGAACACTAATTCAGGGTTTCTATTCAGCAGTTTCTGACAGCTATACGGGATTTAGATCCAGATAAATGTCTCTAAAAAGATTGTTTCATTTAAAACATTTCTGTGCATTTCAGGAAATCAATCCCATAGCTCTATAATGTATTACTAATGTAAGGTTGTTGGAGCAGGGACATGTTCTACTGTGTATTTTTATTGCACGTAGCAAAGGTTTGAGCTTGATATGATTTAGCAACACTGATAAAAATTAGTAGAAATCTATCAACCACCAAAATCTAACAAGGACTTGCAAGACACGTGTTAGCCAGCAATTGAGTCATTTTTGTCTCCAGTGTTGAAAACTGGATGTATTTACATGTATTGGTATTGTCAGTGTCTTCAGCCAAGCCATCCAGATTCCTAACTTGAAGTGAATAATGTTTGTAGGGTCAAGGTAGAAGGTTATCTTGTTCATTTCTTCCTCTCCTTCATTTTTTCCTTCATAATACTTTTTTATATTGGTAACCTGGCTTGGTTTATATTAGTAAGGTGCTAGAACACTATGGGTGTTTTTAAAATAAGACACTATGTATAAATTCTTCTGACAAAAATACAAATGACTCAATAATTATCACATACGGTATATTAGAATGACACTTGAGCAAGCTTTATTTTCTCCTGCTCACTAACAAGTTTTTATTGTTACCTATAAAAAGTTGCTCTAGCATAAAGAATTGTACATAATCTGTACATATTTAAACAATTTCCTCATTTTCTTCATAAATCTCCAGTAATATACCAGATTCTGATCATTACCACACTGAAGTTAGCATGAAAACTTTAACTGAAGTTCATATAGAACTCAGATTTTAGTAAATTTCTTGCTGATTAATGTAGTTTAATTAAAACTAACTAACAGAAGATCTGATCTTCTTGAGGGGCTATATAATATAGCTCCCTGCTTGTATGGAAGAACATGTCCTCCAGTACATGCTTATGCAAGTTTCTTCAAGAACCTTGTGTTTTTCTCAGATTTTGACCCAAGAAAACACTTGTGCACACGAATGCTTGGAGATCACAGAGAAGGACTTGAGATGATAGAGTGCTAGAGGCATCATCAAGTGGTCATAGTACAACAGGATGTTAATTGAAATAGTAGTAGAAATGAAATACAGTTATATGTACTACCTATTACAGTTACAGTTACTGTTACACTTTTTAGTAAATGGTTGCCATATTGTCTGTGTTTCAGGCCAAGGAATCATTGCTCTAGGTATATATATTTTAGAAGCCATTTTCTTTTTACATTATGGAGAGATCAGCATTTGATTAATGTGTTTTCAACCTCATGCTATCTGTATAGATTTTGATAACAGAATCTAGTTCTTTCCTGAGTTTTCAGGTGTTTTGGATAAAAAATTTGATGAGAGTTTTCTATAATGTATTTGACATATTTTTAGCTTTATAGTGACTGCATATAAATTATTTGCTAATATGAAAGTCCTATTTATTAAGTTAAACAATACCAAACCAGGGCTATTTTAAACTTGAATTGCCAGAACTCTTGCTTCATGTAGCATCTTTGTAAGAGAAATTAAGGACTGTGCTATATATGAGTGTATATGTGTAAGTGTACATTCATATATTTTAAGTTTATGATGACTTCAGTAGAACTGCATAGGAGATTAACTTGGCTTTACTTGTCATCTTACATAAACCCAGGACTTAGGTTTATATCTCTTCTGAGGAAAGGATGCTGTATGCCCACTTCTGACTTGTACAGGAGACAGGAATAGTTCTTCTGTTGTCAGTAAAATGGTATGCAGTGGTTAAGACTCACTAGCTATTGTGTACCAAATCCTTGGCCTATTGCTGGATGAGGAGGATATTTGATATTTACTTTGATTGTGATATCATGGTGATTGTTTCTCTTACATATGCTCAACTTGAAATCTGTAGTCTAAATCAGGATAGGAGATTTTGTTGCATGCTTACACTGCTTTCCACATTTTGTAGAAAGAGTTTGTATTTTTTGCTGTTTTGGGATGCAATGGTAAAATTAAATCAGTAATCTCAGTATATAGTTTATGCTTATATTTCAGGTGGCAAATCTGTTTTTCTTTGACATCAATGCATCATCTTCTTTCTCTTCTGTAGTACAATGTTTATTTTCAAATGGTGATAGGAAAGTTCAAATGGAATAGCTTTATTTTATTAACACTTCAGAAAAAAATTATTCCATGTATGAGCTTTCATTTAACATTTATTCTGCTGGAGTTTTCATTTACATTTTTGGAAGATAAATGAGTCTCACTCCCATAGATAACCACAAAATAAACAGGTGAGTATGGATTATACAACACCTGAAATTAAACTTTTTGCAATTTCAAGAAAAAAAATACTTTGCTGAGTAAAAACTTACGCTTGTTTGGAAATGTCTTACCTTTTTATGCCATATAGGAGTTAATAAACTCTTCTACTTCCCTCTTTTTAACTCTAAGCACCTTTGGTTGCTTAATAGCTTGAATTACCTTGATGAATTAAAATGTAATTAAATGGAAGGAAGTTAAATGTGTTCAAAGTTTTTGAATACTTAGCTAACTTAAATGCAAAGGAATTTATTCCGATTCTTCTTTTTTATATAAATATTGAATGCAGATATGTCCAAAGTTTATGATAAGTTAAAATACACCTATAGAATATTTAACTTGTTTTTATTTTTTAAATTGTGCTTTTTCCATTAAAAATATTAATATTGTGTGAAAATATCCTGTAGAATATTTTTTTAATCTATTCTTTTAAAATGAAGTATCATGATAAAATATCCTTTAGAATAATTGCATATGATTGGGTATAATACAGTATTGTCATCTCTTAGTAGCGTATTAGCAACTGAAGCTTATGAATTTTCCCAGAAGTAGATATTAGTTCAAATAAGCTTCATGCTGTTTGTTTAAAAGTTTATGGAAATCTTTTTCTTATTGGAAGTGGTAGATGATTCCATTCCTGTTATAAACCAAAGTAGTGATTGTGCCATGTGCTGTTCTATGCTGGTTTCTCTATTGTTCTTGTCAGTACCTACTGCTAAATTAAAAGGTGTTACTCACTTATGGTCTCATTCACTTACTTGGCTCTGAATCACACCTAATAAGAGCACAATTGAACCCCCAAATTGACTTAAAAAAATTATTGCGTCAATTGCTTAGTTCTGAAATGAATCGTCATTGGTTGCCAAAATATCCATTCTTTATTTGTGGAACTGGAAAAGAACAGATCAGCATTCAGCCAGGTTTTTTCCATCCTGCATTATGGCAGATTCCTTACTCTAGTGTGTGATAGGTAGATGTCATATAACCTGTATCCTGATATCACAGTTTCATTATAAACCCTCTTAAAAAGAGAGGGAATTCCCCACAGTTAAAGGCACACAAGTATACATCACGTCAGGTATGTAGATGAAGTAGATAAAAGTACTTGATCACTAGCTGGCGAATCGTCTGTTAATTGTGTCTGCATTTTGGGGTTGGAACCCTACCATTTGCCAGAATAGATTTAAATTAGATACTTTTGGAATTCAAAGCAACTATCCAACTGGAAAATAGGATGTTGAAACTTTAGTGATTGAATTAGGACTTTTGTGATCCTGAATTTTAGTTATGCTATATCAGCATAGATGGTAAAATACCTGAGAAGCACGAACAGGATTATCGACCCCTATAGTTAGCTCAAAATACAATGTATTAGCTCTGTATCTTATTTGTGCATTGCCCAGCACTATCTAGCATCATAACAAAATGTGATCTGTTTTGGGATAGCTCCTTTAAATGCTTAGCAAAGGCCCAAGCCAAAGTCTGCCAGAGCCAATGGGAACAATTCTGTAGATTTGAATTCAGTTTTAAATACGGACCCAAGTACATCAGGATGATCATAGGTCATGCAGGTCTTTATCTAAAATAAGGTTAGCTGAAGAATTCCACGCACACAGCAGAACAGGAGCAAGAAAGGTTTATGTCATGCAGAAGTGCAGGTTCTGTACCCACATCATGCTGATGCGACATGCCGACCACATCTGAAAGAGAAATTGTTGCTCTCGCTGCTGAGCAGGGCTAGTGCGCTGCCTCTGGAAAAATTAGGTTCTCTAAGCAAGTGGTCAAGCCTCTGGTAGAGATAACAGCAAAGCCTAACATTGACAGGGAACTGCAAGTGGTTCTTGGTCTTGCTAAGCCTCTTTCTCCAATTCATTTTTCTCCTTTTTGCCAGATAAAGCAGACTATTTTACAATATACCGATTTTTCCCTGGGGTATTAAATTTATGTAACTCAGCAGATAAGGCATTAGCGTGATAAAACAACCAGAATGATATGTCTTGCTAAGTATTGCAACTACTCAACTTTAAACATCAAACTGTGTTTTTAAGCTACTAACTTCTGTCTAATAAGTAAAAGTGATTGGTATCTTTTAAAAGATTATGAGTGGCATAATCACCTACCATACAGAAATCGCTAAATATATGTTTGGTATGACTTGTCCCTTATTTTAGGGGACCTGAATGGTTAAGATTAAATCTAAATATTAAAAAGAAGTGAGAACAATCGTAACAGTTTGATCTCATGGTATTCCACAGCACTTCAATGAGTCATGGCTTATTAATACTTGATTGGGTTAAACCCATAATTGAATTCCCCATCACATTTCTACCAGATTTCTAAATCTCTCATACTAAGCTCCATCTTTCTTTCAACAATGGGTTTTCTATTTTTTTTTTATTGTAGTGCACAGCCAAAAGACCATGTAGTTGCTACATTATGTCAGTATGAGCTATTACACTGAAATTATGAAGACTGATTTTTATAGATCTCTGGGATACCTACATTGTTATTTATCTATCAAGACAACACTCGTCCTTATAATATGAATGAGTCTTTGCTTTATCACAATGAAAGCTATTTTACAGATAGAGATGAGAAATGCAGGCACACTAAGGACATCTCTCTGCAGAGAAGTGCATCCCAGAGCAGAGTCCTGAATTTAGACCAGCTAAGCATGTGCCAGAACCCAGGGAGTACAAACATAAGAGCTAAAAGGCAGGATTTACTGGCTTTAGTGACTGTTCTTTAAGTCTCTCTTCTTAGTCTCTTTGTGTATTTACATGCCAGTTCAGAGCAGCAACAGCACAGGGACCCCACATCATTTCATAATTTCTACATGTCCACTGGGACTTCTAACTTGTACATAGTCCTTTGTAACATAAAACAAAATTCGCATCTGCATCGTATAAATTGGTGCCTGCATCAGTCATTTCTCTCTTTAGAAATATCTGAAAGTCTATATTTACCATGGTGTCTAGATATTCTGCATAACCAACTGTCAGCTCTGCAGCTCCACCAACTAAATACTTGATGTGAGAAGATCAGCTTTCCATTACATCTTCCATGCTTATCCCCAGCTCATATTTGGAAATCTTAGGGATTTAGTCTCTGAGAGGTGGTTAAATTCTGCCTTCTGTTGTTTTACAGAAATAAGCCTGACAGTGCATATATGGAAATATATATTTCTTACATTTATTGTGCAAAGAGAATGGAATTAAAATTAGCATCACAACTACCTTGACAGTGATAGAGAAACCTTGATTGTTTTCAGTTTGTACTAAGAAAGATGCTTCACATTACAGAACTGACCTTGATGTATCTCAGAATGAACATGTTGGGGGTCATTTATACTGAAGCGGCTTTTGGTCATCAGGATAAAAAACCAATCACTTCTAACAGATCAGGATGCTCTGCTGGAGAGTCCTTGTACTGAAAGATATGTGTGCGGTGTCCTGAAAATTAAAATTCCACAGTCTGTTACTCATCAAAAGAATCTACTGCTGGCAAAAAAGCACTCCTTTTTGTTTCTTCATATGAATTAATGAATGTTAACTACAACTCAGTGTTCTCATTATCTGACTACCTCATTCTATCTCTTGCGTGTACCAGCTGGTATTAAATTGCCTTTTTACTAACTTGGGTATGGTGAAAAAACAGCGGTTAACAAATGTGGTCAGTAAAGGTTGTTTTTATTGTTTCAAGCTGTTAGATACATAGTTAATTATATCTCAGCTATTTAGGACAGTTGAATTAACATTAATCCAATTAAATATTTTAAGCAGTGACTTTATTAAAATAAATTTCTTCTTCTAGCACAGCTGCCCCTGAGCTTGACAAAATAATCTTGCTGCACGAAGTACTTTGCTTGTAGAGAGCGCAGCTACACAGCTCCAACGCTGCACTCGGGCTGCCTTTCTGACTCCTGTTTGCGCTGCGTGTTGTCCTCTCGTGAAACGTGGAAGAAAATGTTACAAGTGAAGCTGCAGTTCTGACATTTTTTGTAGTGTATAGTACAATGCCTTAAATATAAAAGAAAAATTCGTTTGTTTGGAAGAAGAGTAATTATTGGACTATTATGTAGTCATTGTAGTTGGTGGGACAAAAGACCTGTGAGTATTGTGGTGTGCTCACGGGCACACTGTGACAATACTCTGCTGTCTATTTTCTAATGCATCACATAGTGTAGTTTTAAGTGATTGTTTAGCATAAACAGGATACATTTCTGCTATTGTTGTCATTTTGGTTTGTTTTTTTTTAAAAAACTTAAACTGGAGTCACTCAACAAGCTGTAGGGAAACCTCAAACCTTTATACCCCTTGAGTCCCACTGAAAACCAGGTGCTGAAAGCAACAGATGTTTCTTCTAAATAGAAGAGGGTTTGGGCCCTTCTTGAGCTCTTTCCCTGCTAAAATTGCCTCCTTACAGAAACATCATATTTGTTAATCCCAATGATATTCTGCCATTAAAAGCATCAACTGCAGTACTTGGGGTTAGTCAGAAAATTCTCATTGCACTTTTTTTTTGATAGAAAAAAGCTATTTTGACAAACTGTTTTTGTGAAAGTGTGGTGATTTGGGGAATTCCCAAAGAAAAGGACATATTTGAGTTGTCTTAGAAAATTCAATATTTATTTTAAGAAAATTTATTCTTTCATTCTATTATACTACATTAGTTATTTATTTATTTAATTTATTATATTTTATTCTATTATTATTATTTTATTTGTTTGCTGTATACTTTTATGATTTTATGTGATTTATAATAGCTAATATATGTCCTTACTGCTACATCATAAGAAGACAATAAAATAACTGAAATAATTTTAACACTTGTAAACACATCAAAAGAAAATGTTTCTATTACTTATTATTCAGACATTATATTACTGACAGTTATTGAAAAAAGGTAATTTGTAAATATATGCAAAATTTTGAAACGGACACTTCTTTCAAAAAGCAGTTTAAAAAGTACTTTCACAAGAAGCAAGAAAAAATTGGCAGAGAAAAAAAGTCAAATGTTAAAATTTGGTAAGAAACCAGAGTTCTGAGATTCAGCTGGATCATTTTCATGATCCATCATTTTTCAAGAGCTGGATCACTCTTGAAAAAGTGTGACCAAACAGTTGGAGGTAATTGCTATTCATATCCTTGTTAATGTGATCTTAGTTATTCTTACAGTAGATCTGATGATTCTCATGTAGGTCATGACCACCAAGGGAAGGGAGTATCCTGTACCACTGAGACATATGATGTAAATGACAAGCTTAGAGCTGAACAGACTAGTTTCTCTGGTTGGTATCTTTTGAAAACCAGCAATGCTGACTCAAATATAGTCAACTAGAAGTTCATTGTAGCACAGGAAAGGTGCAAAAGCCATGAGAAACCTTGCTTTTTTTCATAAGCTTTGAGTTTTGTGCTACAAGCTGTGCTAGAAAGGTGCAAATCCATGAGAAACCTTGCTTTTTTTCTGAAGCTTTGAGTTTTGTGCTACAAGCTGTGCTTGTTGGAGTAAGGAGAAAAATACAGAGTTGAAATTTAGTCTTACCTCTTGGAAGTTGTTAATAGGAACTTCTCCATAAGACAAGTTTCTTATGAGTTCATAGGTATTTTTTTTTCTCCAAACATGGACTTTTCTTACCTGAGAAAAAAATATTTTTTCACCTTTGTGTCACAGTTTGTTATTTTAAAAAATTATCTAATGTACATATACAAAAATATTAAAACACAAAGTCCCATACAGTGACAGGTACTGGTTAGTTACAGACACCTTCAAGAGTAGCATATTTTTCAAACACAGGTGAAATGTTTTATAATTCAAGTTCAATTTTAAAGAGAGATTAGTTTCTGAAGATTGCTTCAGGTAGAGGGAGATAATTAAGGGAGTTAGTATTTTTTGTATAGTTTGAAAGGAACAGTTTTTTTAAGGGAAAACATTATTATTAGACTGTGCAATAGAATAAT
Organism: Calidris pugnax; assembly: GCF_001431845.1. Lineage (NCBI taxonomy): Eukaryota > Metazoa > Chordata > Aves > Charadriiformes > Scolopacidae > Calidris > Calidris pugnax. The sequence continues at coordinate 14,707,494 of NW_015090842.1, forward strand.
ACCATGCTCATCGTCTCTCATTTAATGAAGCTATCAAAGGTAAAGTTTGAAATGTGCTGGACTGTTGTTTAAAAAGCAATATTTTGAATCCTGGCTCAATGAATCTTTTGAGCACATGCTTTATTTTAAGTATATTCTTAAGGTCCTTTTCAAACTTAAGTTAATTTTTCAAAAATGTTGCCGAATGGGAGTGAACCTACAAGTATGCTAATATTTTTGGTTTTATTTTTTCTAATCAGAACCCCATTGTTCTTTTAATCAGTGAAGCTAATACTTTTCCATTTTTGCAGAAGATTAGCATGGGAAATGTCACCAAAATCCATCTTGTTTCTGCATTTCTTAAACGATTTGTGAACAATTTGCTGAATAGTATTTTAAAGCAAGTGGGCATATTTTGCCTCTAAAATTATTCTAGCTAACAGATACTTCCTGTGGTTCTTAAAATCTTTGGAGGACTGCTTTTGCTGGGTTGGTTGACTTCAAGGTTTAGCACATCCCTAGCAATAAACAAACATGTTGGGCATGTTGTTTGATGAACTTCAAAGATTTAAGCACTCAGCTTTAATTACTGATGGTTTTAGCAACAGCACAATAGAGATAGGCTCCTGCTTCACTAAATCAAAGAAATGTGACTGAGGGCCTTCTGATCCAATTGTTCTCATTTAGTTCAGCTCTCACAAACATGGTTGTAAAATATTATTGTGGCTTGAGCTGACATGAAACACCATTGTCATCAATCACATAAATAAAAAAAAAGTGTGAGAATCAATACATAACACAAAAATGGTGATTTCAGCCACTTAATCAACTGCACATGTTTTGCAGTTCTGTTCTCCTCCTGCCCCTTTTTCTCTCCATCTTCTATTTATTTATTTTTAAATTTGTTTTTAACACTTGTCATTCTGCAACCTAGTAAAGCTTAGCAGCTGTGAAGATGAAAGGACCAACATTTCTCAACCAGGATGATCTGAGAGACACTGTTACTATATAACATTCAAGTGCTAATGTTACTCAGTAAAGCTCTGTACCTTTTAGTTGTTCAGCGATAATAATAATCTTTTGTCTCCCTGCTGATACAATTATGCACACTGTATTGAATAGTTATGATTGTGTGGCTTGACCGCATTCCAAGGTTTTGCCAGAGACTCTGCTACATAAACTCATTCAGAGCAGTGAGGCAGGTTTAATGGGCAAGTTGGATGAAGCCTGAGGCCAGCTGTGTCAGCTGCCTCTTAACAATGGTAATATATATCAATCACTCAGCGTGGCTTTTCTTTTTGTTGGGATATTTTTAATCTTTGAGGTCTAATACCAATAAAACATATTTACTGGGACTTAAAGGGGCAGCATTATTAAGAGGAAGGAGATGAAATTTTCTCTACTGTCTGAATTTAAGCTTGTCCTGAATCGATAATCTTCAGTCAAAATAAGCATTGCCATCTGATACATCTACTGTCATGAAGATTACTCAAAGAAAACTGATGGAACCAAAAAAAGATTTTTATTTGGTGCAAGAACTTTATCTCTGCAGAGAATCTAACAAGGACAGGGATTTTCTTAATTTTTTGCTTTTATTTTTTAAAAGCAATGTAACCTTAAGTAAGAAAATTGATTTAAAAAACCCAAAATATTATGTCAGTATTATCAGTTCATCAAATTTTTCTCTGAGCTTTTTCTGAATTATAACTATTTAATTCATTACATCTGTTTTAAAGAAACTCAAGTTACAAACCCAATTTACTTTTCTTGATCCAGAAAATCACATGCTTAAATATATGAATATGCAAGAACACGTTCAATTATAGTATGAATCCCATGACTTTAATGGGGTTTATGTACATGCTTATGTGCATTTCTAAAAGAACTATTTATTCATCTAACTACTGTATGCAAACCATTTGTTTTCTAAAAGTAATTATTCCAGAACTGAATAGAAAAAACACAACCAAACATAAATGGAATGGTGTGACACCTGTTAGGTGAGGACTGCCTTTATTTTGTTTAGGAAAGACTGTGTTTAGAAGAGAGATGTTGAATTAACTAGATAATCGTAATGTGAAGTTCTAGAGTAGTTATTTAATGTCTGTGAAGAAAAAAAACAGAACCAGAAAAGCAGTAACTAGCCATGGTTTCAACTAAATCTTGCAGATTCAAGATTTGAACACAGATTGCTGTCTGATTTCCTGATCTTAAAAACCTAATGATCTGGAAAGAACATGCCTGTGCTTTCTTTTACTAGCAATTGGGCTCACATCCTTGTTTTTCTGTATGAAGTCTCCCATGGATCAAATGTCTTGAAAATCATTCTATACAGCTTTGACATTTTCCTATGTCTGACTTGACTTTTCTGGATATCACAATGTATCAGACTGTATTAGCTATTGCCTGACAAATTACACCTAGACTAGATGTTCTTCTACGTGAGCTACTTTGGGAGCTTCCAAAAGAAACATACCAATTTCAGATACCTCCAAGGCAGCGTCATAGCCATCTGTTGATATGTTTTTAAAATGTTACATAAAATTGCCTTAAGTGGATGATGTAAAACTTGGAAAGATGATGGTACATTTACACTGCATTTAAATTTGAACTACATAAAAAAGCAAAGCAGAAAGTCTGTGAGGTAATTAATGTTCTTCATCAGTTAGCATTTATACTAGACTATATATTCTACGGCAAACACTCATTCTGGAGCCACAGTGAAACAAAGTTTGTGTCCCTGTACCCCTAGCATAAGGGGTTTCTAGCATAAGGTCACGTGGGGTATGTGTACTGAAGCTACAGACATGAGTGACTATAATAACTTCTATCTTAAGCAAGTCAGAAATGCTTAATTCTCCCTCATGCTCTCAAGAGTAGACTTTACATTGAAATTAAAAATCTCTAAGAATATTGGTTAATATAATGCCAGTAATTTGGTTTTCTGTTCTATAAATCTGGTATCAATGCTATATCTCTGATATGGATAGCTTAGCAAGCTTTTTAATGTGAGGTTGTATAAAAAGTGAAACAGCATCCTCATGAAGCTGAACTGATTATTGTTCCACCATCGCTTATATTAACTATGTTGTTGTCTATCACAACAAATGTCAGCCATGCCAAAAGCAAAAAATCCTTTCTGAAGTGTTGTCTGACTAGCCTTCTTCAAAAAGAACCCACAAACTACCCCATGCACTGTAAAATGTGTAATTTAATCCAGGCAAGATGCTCAGAGTTTTGCACTGCCATTTTAGAGAGGGAGAAGAGGAGGAAAGGACCACAGAGGATGGACTTTGAAGACAAAAATGTTGTCGCCAATTAGCTAAAATGTTACAATTGGTGCATTCTAAGCTTGATAGGCTCATTAAGCATTAAAACTCCTTGACATTTCCCTGTTGTAGTGATAAATAGGAATGAACAGTTTGCATTTTATACTTTACTAAATTGTATGTCTTTTTGGCTTCTTCATCTGCCATGTTTTACATGTTTAGTTTTGCATCCATTTTATCATAAATCACCATTAAAGCTTCTTTGTTCTTTTTCTAATTGTGTTATTTTGAAAAACTCCTAGTTTTGTGTCAATGATATTGTTTGCTTTTAAAGTTTAATAGTTAATGCTCATTGTTAAATTGCCAAAAGGATATAGACTAATTTAGCATGTCATTGCTGCTTGGTGAAAATGCCATCATTAGTGATCCATGAGTTGCAGAGAAAAATAGAAAAGAAAGAAGGCCAACAGTCTTATAAACACCCCAAATGATTTTAAGAAGTCCATTTTTATCAAAGGGGTTTTGAAGGAAACCCTCTAGCCTTCTTTCTTTCCTTGACATAGTTAAATACATTTAAGTATCGTCTTTAAATGGAATTACAACTGCATACAACTGATTTAATAAACAGGAAAGAACCAAAGGAGATTGCAAATGAGATAGTGTTAGCCTTTTCATACTAATGAAATTACCTTCAGGACTACCTGCTATTATTTTTCTTTTTCTTTTTTTAAAACTTCTTCCCTCTTTTTATATTATTCTAAGTTCTCAAAAAAACCCACCTGGATGGATATTTGTGGCATGAACTGAAGAAAAAGACTTAAAGTTTCATTGTCTGTCCTTTTATTTTTGATTTGCTATTCATAACCAATGGGTTAAGAAATCCCTTTTTGATTTTTCAAACATGTTCTCTTTTCTGTTAAGAGAAAAGCCTCCTGATAAGTCCTTATTTTCTCTAGATCTTTCCAGATCAGTAGCTGCTAATAATTGCCAAGTTCTGTATTGGCTGTAAATGACAAGGTTCTAGTAGCAGGGGTGGCTGCAGGGGTGGCCTCTGTGGAAAGAGTTCTTCAGGGGCTGCCCCGTGCCAGACACAGAGGTTTCCAACTAGCTTGGCAACAGCCACACCACTTGCCAAAGCCAAGCAGAAGAGTTTGTGGTGCCCCTGTGAAAACATATTTAGGAAAGAACAGAAGAACGCATGGAAGGAGGGAACAGAGAGAACAAGATCAGAGTAGTTGCTCAATGGTCGAGCATCCACACCCCCAAAGGAACTGTACTTTGTGGGTGAGTGAGAAACAAGGAGCAGTGAAGAGGAACCACTGTGCACTGGCCTCAACTGCCTGCACTATGTGTTGCCTCACTGAGGGGTCTGAGTGTAACCTGCAGCAGAACAAGGGAGGGAGTGAAATCTGGAGTGAAATGTCGAAGTTGAGCTTGGTATTTTACCTGAGTAAATGTTTGTCTTTGTTTCCCAACACCCAGAACAATAATTAAATATTTATGTTAACTGGCAGTAAATTAATTTAAATTCCCCAAGTTGAGCCTTTTTGCCTGCAACAGTTGCTGGTGAGTGATTTCCCCATCTTTATTTTGACCCATGTGTTTTCTTGCTCCCCTGTTCTTCCAGTCTTCTCCCCATCCATCCCGCTGCTGGGAGGGCAGTGAGCTGGCAGCTGGGTGGGTGCTCGGCTGCTACCAGGGGCCAACCTACCACAGCTTCCTACTTGTTTATCTCTTTGATATGTATGCTCCAATTCTGAGTGTAAGAGAAGTTTGCCCTTTGGCACCTTTTTTGGCATGTTGCAATGTTCACCCAGTAACTGGATAAGCCTGTGATGCTGTAATAACCATTTTTTTTCTTATCTAGCACAAAATTAACTTTAAAAGTCTCTTGTTAATTATACTAAGACCACTTTTTACAGTTCTGGCAGTCTAATGGGTCTTAAAATTAGGATCAGAATGGAGTCTTTAAAAAGCTAGCTTTCATGCTAGATAGACCATAGTAGTCAGTGAAGTGCTGCAGAGACTGCAGACATGAGGATAGGTTGTTTCCATGCTTTGTTCTTCGTTCCCATGCTGAGGGCTCTAGGGTGTCTTTATACCCCCTGTATTCGACTATATGATGTACTCAGCCTATACGATTCCTCTCTTTTAGGTATATGGTGGCTCCTAGACAGTGTTGAGTTCCAGCTCCTATCCAAGATACTGAATAAAGCTTCCCAAGAGTACTTTCAGAGTTACTCTTCACCCACTTTACAAGCCCTCAGCACTACTGCAGCAACGTACACTCCTATAGTGTAAATGACAAGGCCTATGGCTGTGTTTTGTGAAGTTGTGAAATGACCTGGTTATATTCTGACGTGAAAATGGGGGCAGGTGGCTACATTGGAGAATATCTCTATTCACTGTTTTAGAGGTGTCAATAAGTGTAAATTACATGGAAAGCTTAAAAACCCCAACAAATCACCTGTTGCATTATTTGCATATGCATGTTTGGGTAAGAGGTTCAAGCTATTTATCTGATGTGCTGTGCATCTAACCATACAATAGCTTTTCCATATTTTGCAGAGAGGGTGAGAACAAGATAAAGCCAGTTTAGGGAATGGAATCTATTCTCCTAATACTAAGATTTGATTCTCCTTCTTCACTATCTCAAGCTCCAGGTTAATGGACACTCACATAACAGCCAAGAAATCTCTCTAGTAATCATAGCATTGTAAAAGGAGGGCATTTGAAAGTATTTTCTCTGCTTTCCTATTTTAAATGGGCTTTTCCTTAGTGCTGGGTTCTCTTTTTTACAGTGGCTGTATTTATCTGTCATTTTGCTTAAGCAGTCACTCTTTAGGTCTTGATTACCCTTGCTTTGGGCAATCCCTTCTCTTTTAAATAATATGATGAAAGCAAATCCAGTCAGGCTTACACAATGAGACCTTTAAGGTGCCGCTCAATCCTATTTGGTCTTGCTGAGACAAAGATTGGTCTTTCCTTTCATAGAACTCATGATCACAAATGCAGTTGTTATTATTCTTACAAAAAGCAGCCGATGCATGCAAATACTTATTAACTGTATCAATGCAAGGCACTGGAATTGTTCTTTCTGATGCTGATTGATTTACTATTACTGGAAATGTTTGTCAGTTCCAGGGAATAAAAGCATTTCAGTTGGGAGGATTACGGCAGTCTTTCTGGACAAAACACTGTATTGGCTCTTCACATTCTTTTGATCAATTTTAACAGAGACTATAACACAAGAAGTGTAAATTTTAAGTGGATTTTACTTAAATTGGTAAACTCCAAGTTTTTCAATATTCACTTTGGCAGGTTGGTTCATGTCCCTCAGCTGAATCTATGTGGATGAACTCTGTTACAGTACTAGGGTCTTCAGGCTAGATTTATAACTGACTAGTGGTGGAATCAGGGAAAAAGCCCCACAGTTTGGACACCTAGCTCACAATGAAAGTGAATAGTTGTTGTGTGCCTTGCTGGGCCAATTTAAAAGAACCTAAATAGCTCTGAAATGTGCATTACAGATTGTGAATTGTTTTGATATTGTCATGTGCCTTTATAAGCAATTTAGATGGGTGAGCAGGCCAGATTGGCCTTTGACAACAAGTTGGGACAGAGTCAAAGTTTCTTCTAGCATCTCCTTCGGTTTTGGGGTGGGGGTTGCAAAATCTTCAACTGCTTCCTATCAGAGCTCTCCTTCTGTAATGTGTCTGCCTGGCCAGCAGGGCCACTCAGGACGAGCTATACAGTTCCAGGGAGAGGGTGAGTGTTGCCCATTTGTGCAAGTAAATCAAAGATGCTAAGTCCTTTCCAGAGATGTTTGCTTGATTCCTTTGTCTCTTTGTGTAACTATATGATCCCACTCATAATCTAGCTTTTGTGTAATCAGTTTCTGAACATAAAATGCTTATAGAGCTTGAATATCTTTTTTTGCACTTCTGAATTTGCAGAAAATTTGAAATTAAAATAAAGAATTGTAGTTCAGAAATGTATCTCTTTTTGATTCAGTTTCAGCATGTGCTTAAAATCTATTTAGTGGAATGGAGTCTGAGGAGGTGATTGAAATTAGCACATTCTTTTAAGTGATTAATGAATTTTTATGCTTTGATACCAGAGCTTATGGACTAAGCTAATGGATTTTTTCCTGTTGGTTTTGTTTAGGGAAAGTTCCACAGGGCTATGTAAACATAATCACTGAAGATTTTTAGCTTTTGCTATGGGGTTATTGACATCAAAAAAGAAGAAAAGAATAAATAAATGAGATTGGTACAAGTAGGAAGAAATAAATAATTTTTAATACAAATGCTGAGTTCCTAAAATGGAAGAAACTGTATAGATTTCTTCCTGCACTTACTGAAAAATCTTTTAAAATATATAAAGAAGCAACAATAAGTTGCATGAAGGTTTTTGTGGAAAACTATGAGATTTTTCAATAGTGAAGTTTCTACATCAGAAATACAAATCTAGACTTGCTAGAATTACCAAGTTTCTGTCTTAGATAAAGTTTGCAAACCTGCACAGTCATTTCTTTTGTCTTTGCTTAGAAATCCTTGTGTGATATAAAAAGACATATACTTCTAATCACAATAGCATAACACTCCACTGATGACACCTGCCATCAGTTCCTTAGTTTGTGTTATCTCTACAGTGGCCTTAGCTTTTAAATAGTTCATTCATTGGAGAGGAAGAAAAGGTCAGTGATCTCTTATTGTTCAACAACACCAAGGGGTTTTCTGAGATTGGCAGCTAGCAGAATATTGCAGTGAAAGTACTGTATGGAGCTGCCAGCACAGGCTTGCATAGATCAGCATTTCATTACAAAAATAGAAGATGACTGATGTATTTTCTAGGTCAAGGTGGAAGAAGTCAAATAAGGACACTTATGTCTTGAGTAAGGAAAGATGGTTATTGGGTGCAGTATTCCACTGGCTGTGAATGGACAGTGCAGTCTTCTTTTCTTTCACTCTATAACAATATTTAAGGACCCAAGTACTATAATTCTAACCCTGATTTTAGCAAATTGCAAGCAGTACTGTGCTTATCTCCGTTTATTTATCTCTTAGATATAATAACACTGAAATGGTGGGCATCAGTGTGGACAGAGCTGATATCATTTTCCTCTCTGGTGGAATTTGTTTGAAGGAGAACCTTCAGACAGTGATGATGTTACTTAGAGGGTTGATTTTTTATTTCTCTTCTTCCCCTGAAACATATTGTGTGTCTGGATACACAAGAGGAGCCTAGCTACAAGTAATTACTTCTCTTAAAGAATTTTAGATGTCTGTCATGATTTAGAGAAAAAAAGTAGTTTAGTAAAAGCTTTAAAGCATTTGCTTGTTTTCCTGAATGTTCCTCATAACCGTAATGTATCTCAAATGAGCTGGTGGAACTGGAGGTTTTAAGGGATGCTACTTAAGAGTCTGAAGGCATCAAGAAGAAGAATGACTTCCAAGACAACAGGATGGCGTCTCCAGATCTTTAAATCTCTGACCCTATTCTTCATTTTAGAGGTTTATGAGTAAGGCCTTTGTTGTCTGAAGAAAAAGTCATTATGAAGAACAAGCTCAACCAGAAAAAGAGCATTGAAAGAATATTTAAAGACTTCTTTAAGACAGCTAATAAGTTTCTGTCCTTTAATTATTCTTCAGTTAACTATTTCTTAGTTGGTTTACTTTTCTGAAAGAGGTTCTGCCATTTAGTGCAATGTAATGCTTAAGTGCAATGCTGAGCAAATTTCTAACTGGCATTTGGCAGAACTTGATGAAAATATTTTCTTGTTCAAAAAAAAATCTCAAACAATTGCCTTTCTCTTCCTCTTGCTTCTCCTTTGTAGAAAGAACCAGATGAGGATAATAATCTCAGACAATTGCCTTTCTCTTCCTCTTGCTCCTCCTTTGTAGAAAGAACCAGATGAGGATAAAATAGCATATCCTAAGCATTACTTAGGATAGTTGTTTGAAGACTTATATTTAGAATTTGCACAATTCAGAAAGAGCTCTGTATAAATGTGACATAGACACAAGTGACAGTAGCTGATCCTTCGCATTCAGAATGCTTGTCTAGAGGGAGATTTGATGCAGAGCAGGTGGCTTGGCAGATAGAGCTCCACCTGGATAAACCATGGGACATCAAAGTAGCTTGTTACCTACTGACATACAGGAACCACAACAGGAAATTGAGATGAGGTATGAAAACTTCTTTGCTACAAATTCATACAGCTCTTCTGCTACCTAAGGAGGAGCCAAAGAAGATATTGTAAATTTCTGCTTTGGCTTTATAGCGAATGTTTCTTAATTTTATTTATTTTTAGCTATTTTTGTCTTTTATTTGTTACATTGTTAATTACTAGTGAATGTTTCTTAATTTTATTTATTTTTATTTTAGTTAGTTTTGTCTTTTATTTGTTACATTGTTAATTAGGTTTTGATTATTGAAAGTTGAACTATGGGCAGAAAATTTAGAATGCATTTGTGTATTTCTGATTGCAGAAAAGGGAGATCTACAAGTCTAAATTCAGAGGTCAGTTCACATTCCTCTCACAGTAAAATCTGACGAGAGGTTAGGTCATGTATGCAGACTTTGGTCCTCTCTTTGGAATAGATTAAAATAAAATGTCTTTTTTTTTTTTTTAGAGTTGAATGTATTTCAAGTTTTTTAAAAAATCGCATTTTATTTTTAGTCTTTGCAAAAAATCAGAGTCCTTATCCACAAGACAACTTAGAGTTGTCACCAAGCTGCCAGATAACAAGCTTATATTGTTCAGGAAAATATATTACAATTTTATCTACTTGTACTGTTCAATAAAACATTAGTATCTCAGCATTTTTATTTAACAATAGGCAACCTTAGGCCAGTAATTATGCAACAATTATAATCATAAAAACTGTCCCCTGCTGCTCACCTAGAAACAAGAATATATTAAACCAGTACTAACCATCTAAAAGGAAAGCAACAAACTACACTCATTTTTAATGCCCCTGCAGTGCACCATGGGAAGCTAATAATTCACCCTCTAATTAGTATCCCTTCTGCTGCTGTTGGCGCAAGGACAGACAAAGAGGTATCCGCTTCATTACAAACTCGCCTTGGTAATCTTTAAATGTCTTTCTTCTCTGCAGGTTGAATGCATGGAAAAGGGGCAAATAGAATGTGCAATTAAAAAAGGTTTGCTGGTATTGCTAGTCTGACCATGCATCCTAAGTCTAATGAGTATACTAAAAAATCAAAAAAAGCCATTTGAATGTACTTTTTCTCTTTTTGGCTATGTTCTAATTCTTCTTTTTTGTTCTTCATTAGTTCCTATATTAGAAGTAAAAAAGGAATGCACCAATGGGATAAAGATATGATAACTTCAAGGCATACCTGCAATGACAGTATTGTTTAGAATTTGAGCAGTTGGCAAACGTTATCAATCTAGCTTGAGAAAAAAGTGAATGAGAGTAGGCCTTAATGCTTTAGAAGATTGAGTTTAATTGTTTCAAAGAGAGTGTATCAATTTTAATACGTTTCTGTTTTGAAAATCAGAGTGATTTCGCCACAGGGCACAATGGTTTGAAATATACAAAGCACTTCTACCTGATTTTTAGTACTGTAGAGATTATAATATACTGTTATTATAATATACTGATAATAGTACTGTTACAATGATGCTTTCCTTTAACTGTCTTGTTTACATATGCACAGTGTATTTGTTGATTCATTTAAGCTTATTAAAGAAAACGTTACATGCCTGAGGGCATTTTCAACTTGCCAATACTCAGCTGATTCTAATTGTTACAGAGAAATTTTAGTTTTTACAATGGCCTGCTGGTACCATAAGAAGCAAGACCAGCAGCATACTGGGCAGCACTAAGAGCTTGTGCTTCCTGCGCTCTGGCCTAAATCAGTTGTGTTATTTCCATTTTGTAGTTGGGTAGTGATCTGTGTGAAGTCTGTTTGTAGTCTCATAACAAAACTAGGTGTAATGTTGCCTCTTCATTTAATTTTGAGGATTATCTATTAAGTTGCAGAGGAGACCTGTGTGTTTATCTCTGTTTATGTCCAGTCCTGCCCTCTGTGAGATTCTGCTTGTGTAATTGCTAGAAAAGTTGTGCTTAGGGGAGTTAAATATCATGTTATATTTTTATGAACAGTCAATAGAAAATTCAAAAGTGAATGCCCACAGTAACTACGTTAAAATTTTACCTTCTATTTTGATATATATCTATGCTGCTGTCTGCTGAATAGGCAATGAAATGTCATATTTTTTTTGTAATAGGTAGTTTGAAGAAAATTAATGGAGCTTCATAATCCTTCCATTTGACTATTGCGAGCTAAGAGCAGCTGAGGATCAGTATGAGAAGATGCAGTGCTCTTGTTCAGCAACCCTCCAGGCTCAGGAGTTTGAGGTAAAACAGAACTAACTTTCTGTTCAGCAATTTTACATCTTAGCTCTGCCTCTTCTAACTCCCTGAAATTCTGTCCCACAAGCAATGGAGCACCTTTAACCGTTACTGTCTTTGTGTGTATCTGTTCCTGGTTGACTTGTGACTCTGTCTCCAGCATTGCTGAGCAAGCTGTTCTTTCGTACTAGCTAACACCTTTCTCTACCTGGGATCCTCTTCCTGCCAGCCTTCCTATCCTGCTATTTTTTTGACAGCTTACCCTACCTTGTTTTTCATAATGCTCTGTTCTCCTTCCTGCTATTTACCATCTGTTACTATTGCTCTTCCTCTGCTTAGGTCTATCTGTCCCAGTGCTCTACCTCCACTCTACTCATCTTACAAATCTCAACAAGAAAACTTAGTGGCTGTAATATAGAATAGAGCACTACTCTGTAACAGAAGAATATATAAATTAAGAGGCTGATCCAGCTAAGGCTTTCCAGGATTCTCATGAGTTCCTAAGTTAACTTTTAGCTTTATTTTTAATTAAAGGAGCCACAAGGGAAGGGCAGGAGAGTTGTCTGTAGAATGAAATAGGATTTTGATTTGTTGTTCCCTCCATCAAGAGTAAAGATATTTCAGAGTTTCTTATAGGAGAGTAAAAGGACCTATAGTACCTGTGATGGAAAAAAATGGTTTAATTCCACTCCAGTAGTGTTCCACTGTTGATTCCAATTTGTCCTAATTCCAGTGTGGCCAAATTAAGAAATGGAAAAAATGGCTATCCTAGGCTGTGTGTATACTTGAAAAGGAAGTTGATGCCATTTTACCTTGTCTTAGGACTCATATTGTGAAATCAAAAGGCCTGAAGGTTGTCCTGATTTAAAATAAAAGAAGATAAATTTATGGAAATCTTATATGACCTTATCAGTACTGTATCTGTCTGGAGAATAAATGGACAACTTGACCAACTAGTTCCATAAATTTTTCCACAGCACTAAATTCACCTAAAAATGTCAAAATTGGATTTGGTTGGCACTCAATCATATCAAAATTACTTTCTAAAGAGTTATGCAGTTTGGTACTATTATTGAAATATCTTGATAAGAAAATAATTGGATATAAATTATAACATGCTGTTTTAGTGCAGCATGAAGACATGTTTTGCATGACTAAGAATGGAAGTGAAAACAAAATATCCTAATGATATTCTCTTTAAAAACAAACATATGCTTGTATTAATGACTAAACCACAGGGCATTTGCTTAAATGCTAATGTCATGGCGGATTTAATGGATCTGGATGTAGCACTAGGACAAGCCTATAAACGACCATTAGTCTCAATGGAAATACTTTCTGCCTCAATTGTTATTGTTTATTGATCTGATGCAATTGACCATAACTTCTCTTCTTATTATGTTATATCAATTGCTTCTTATCCAGTTATGTGGTGCACTGCATCAGGTTACGTTGTTTTCCATAAAATACTGTATTTAGTTTCTATTTTTTAATACTGTCTGTCTGATAAAAATGTGTTATGTATTTGTGACAAGTTCTGAAACTACTTTTTTGAACACACTGGCTTCTCTGGAGGAGGCCAGCATCTGAGAGCTGGAAGCATTAACTTCAACAAGCCATGCTACAGATGCAGTGCTAGAACTAGTCTTTTCCTCAGGAAAAAAAAAAAAAAAAGTTGATATTTTGTCATAGAATCATAGAATAGTCGGAGTTGGAAGAGACATTAAGATCCTCTAGTTCTAACCACCCTGCCATGGCCACTGACACCTTCCACTAAACCAGGTTGCTCACAGCCCCATCCAAGCACCCATGTCCTGTAAAACTTTTGTCTTGAATCAAGATGATATGCCAACCATGCACAATTTTTCTTAAAGGCAGCTGATTTCATACACAGATGAGCAGACTTAAAAACTGAGTGGTCCAAAACAATTGATAGTGAGTCTACAGAGTTTTCTGCTGAAAAAAACCCTGTCAAAACAACGTATTCTTCACACAAAATTTCTTTAGGAGCTGCCTAGATGATCAATTGGCTATGTAACTCAAAGGATCTGGGCACCAAAAGGCTGGGACCTAAGGAAACACAGCAGATGGGCAACTCATCTAAAGTCTCGACAGGAAAAAATCAGGAAAACAAACAACTTCCTTTGACATTTTTATTGGACTAAACATATTGTCAGCAAACTTCTAGTGTTTGACACGCTTGTATTTTTTCATGTGTGAGTTTTTTGTAAATTTTCCAGCCCTGATAACATTGCCTATGGTTAACTAGAAACAGTAATGCCTGGACCAGCAGAAACTGCATGGTGGATAGACTCTCAAACTCTGTCCTTGGCCAGCTCCCAGCTTCCACAAGGAAGGGAACCTGCAGTTAGAGCAAGTCTTTATGGGTCAGAAGGTTAAGGAATCCATATGCATGAGTTATTTTTTGTTGTCATTCATTTGCACAGAATCATGCCTGGCTTGCTCTAAATTATCTATTCCCTGTGGAGCCTGTTCCTTGATTTCACTTTCCCAGAAAGGTTTACACTCTGGAGGAGAAAAAAAAAAAAAAGAAAAACCTAGACACAAACTTCATGGTTTTATATTTGTAACTCTATGTAACTTGAGTCTCAAATGAGAGCTTCTGCTTACTTGTCTCTGACATTGTGGCCAAAGGGAAAGTTGTGCTTCACTCATGTTCTGCATTTCTAGCTACCTTCAAAGTTTAATGCAAGGAAATGGACCCAAAATGTCTTGAAGACAAACATCTCTGATTTTGCTTGTTTTTGTAATGAATGATGGCAACTCGGGGAATTATTATAATAGTAAATATATTAGAGTTATAAATATTGATAAACAAATTTGTATAGATTCCAGATTCATAACAGTGATATTTTAATTATATTACTTTATTTATTTTTGGCCTTACTTCTCAGAAATATCACTATTTCTGCAAAAATTAATCATGTAAATCAAATCATCATTGATTGGTTTTAATCTAGAGAATGTTTTCCCTAAATTTATTTCTAAAAATTGATCAAGATGATAAACATCTTAGAGAACGTTTTAGCTCAAGATTGGAGTTCAATTTTTAATATGATTATTGGCTGCTCAGAATTTCTACTGTAAATACAATATTTTTCTTAAAGCACCACGTATTTCCGTTTGGTGAGATGTGAGATTTTTGCTGAGGAAAAGCACAAGCCTAGAATTGCCTAATGTCTAAATTGATCGTTACTTCCAGGAAAATAATTTTGTTTGTTGATGGCACCTTTGGCATGGCAAAAAGTATAGTGGAGACTTTGCTAAGAAGGGCAAAAACATGGAGTGTACAAGTTTTTCTGTGCTGTACCATATTTAAAAGGACCAAAGGTGTAAAATGGTTGTTGGGAAGACAGAAGGGAGCAACATCAACATTCTAGATTAGGTTTCTAGAACAGCTGAATTCTGCTAGGTTGCCTTCAGCTGACATGCTCATGTTTGCCTCCCATGGGTTTCAGAACATAGTTTTGTACTGAGTAAATCACTGACAGTTTTCTCCTGCTTTCAGTGCAATTGGCTTCAATTTCTAGTTTCTGCAGGTGAGATTAAGAATAGACAAAAAAGGGAATGAAATAGTGTTTAATGAAGCAGATCAAAGGCAGTATTTTGACATCATTCTTAAGTAGATTTGTAAATAGGCCAATAATTTACATTATTCCATCTCTTATATCTCATTCATGAAATAATTTGATTTATGGTATGTAATGTATAATAGACTTACAAGAGAAGGATAACTAAAAATGTGATTACTGTTTCCTAAGATAACCACTCTCTGAAGCAAGCCTTCACCAGCAAGATAACGTACCATTATGTTAGTTTTTTCTATACTAGCTCCTACAGTCCTTATATATTTTCAGAAATTCTGTTGTGATAATCTACATATTTGCCTAGTACACAAAATGAATAATTTTAAAGCACTATGTTCTTCATTGTTAGTGCTTGAATAGTGCTTCAATATTTTAAAGAGTACAGCATTGCAGAATATTCAAACTATCGTAGACCAAAAATTCTGAAAACCAGGAAATACATACGTAAAGTAGTTTTACGATGTGCAAATGTTTACATGATAATGCACAAGTGAATAGTAAGTTTATCATCATTATTGTCAGTTTCAGCTCTTCATCTGTTACTTTGAACACTAAGTCTCTGAAGCCTGTATGATTCCATTAAAATGGAATGTAATTTGTGTAACTATGGAATCTGAATTCTCAAAGTGTTAGAGACCGATGTTTAGTGTAATGACTAGCGGATACAGAAATGGAAAAATCCAAACATTAGTGGTGACCATGAAGTTCTGAATGGCTATTATATGTAGGTAGTGACAATTTTGATGTGTGAGAAGGTATGCCTTTATTAAAATGTATTTGTACCTGTTTTTGAAAAGTTCTTGGTTGCAATTCCTCTTATTAATAGCAAATCATTTAACATGCCTTTAACGTGGCCCTTTAGAGGACTACATTGTAAATTACATTTCTTTTCTGAGTTGGGCTATTGTTACTGGGCTGAATATGCTGTGCATGCACAGGATCGAATGATTATTAATAGTTCTAGTCTTTCCTGGGTTGCTAGCTGCACAATAATGAAAAAAGCAGCATGGTCAAGGTACAAATCAGATTGAAACATCTCCTGTGAACTTCTAATTCTAAATTTATACAAAGCAATTAAAAACCCCTGTACTTACATATTTCTTTTAGACTGCACTAATGGTTTGGAAGTAACAGGGTAAGATAGACGTTCTGATTAGAAGAGACCAGCAGTTCACAGATCAATAAGAACAGAATGTCCTAGTACCTTCTATACCTCTGGATGATATATTTTGCTCCACTGACTTTCAGTTTAGGGGTACTCGCAGAAATCTGTAATTGTAAGATGAGAGGGTTTTGTTCCCCAGGTTCTAAAATAATATAAAATTTAAAAATATGTCTACAAATCTACCTGTCCTGCTATATGTGTTAGAGTAAAGTTCATACGGCTCACATAAGCTGCATGAGCTTTTTGGCAAAGGTACATCCATATAATGTATTTGGTAGACAGGTGAGGGCTCTGTGATCTACAGTGGAGAAAGGGACTTCTGAATTCTTTCATAACTTCAGAAATTATTGGTGGATGAAGAAGCATTAGAGAATCCACAGTTTTTAGACAGTGAAGGACTTCGAACAAATTTTCTGTTTAGGGAAAATGCAAAAGTTTTATTATGATAAATAATTGACAAAAACTGTTTAGAATAAAAAAGAATAAACTTTATTTAATTTGCTTCGGACTTTCCCATTCATTAGAGATGATGCTATCAAGCATCATTCACTTTTGTCAAAAGTTGGCTTATGAGTTTTTTCATGGAATGATTGCATTTTACTTTTTATTTGTCTAGTGTATTTCTGCTTTTTTCTTTTAATCTGCAAAGTCGTTGATGCAGCATTTTATTCTCATCTTATTCTCATCTTAAAGAAACAGGTTGAGGGGTTGGATTGCTGCGACAGGATTACAACAGCATATTAGCAGTGTCTGTCTGTCTGTCTCCTTTAGAAGTGCTGCTGGCTGGTTCTGCTATGTAGTAATGTGTAGTAATTATTCATTGATTTACTTCCCTTCATGAAGCCTGCCTCCAACCTTTCCAATCCCTATTCTACAAGAGGAAGACTGAGACTAAAGCAGTAGTTGCCTAAGGAGAAGGAAAGTTTTTGATGTTATTGCTAAGGCAAGTAATAAAGAGCTTGCATTATCCACCTCAGAGCCAGTAACTCAGGGATGTATTATTTGAGCATCGGTAAAAATTAGTTGAGAAGCTGATTTCCTCTGTGGAGCAGAGTGGGAAGGTGAGAGATGCCCATCCCTGGACATTTGAGCTTTTTCCATAAAGAACCTGTTGGGCTATTTCTGTAGCATTAGAACGATGTCACCCACTGCAGAGACGTGCCTTTAATGCCAAGTCATTTTGGCCTGCTATGCCTCACATTCTTTCAAATGTGCTGCTCTTCAAATTGGCCTCTGCTTATACACTCTCAGTGTTTTTACTGCTGTTGGAGAATACGTCTGAGAGCCTTTTTAGAGTCTTTCTATGATTTTTCAGGTTCTTGACATGGTCTTTGACCCAGCTGCCTCAATGTGCTGCTGCTATTCCCTTGTCTCTGTTCTTTTCTCTGTTCCTGTACAGAACTTGTAGCTGGGTTGTACAGCCTCTGACTTATGTTATAATTTAAAACTCTGATGTGATCTTTCATAGAAGTATCTCACTTGCAGGAGTGCAAAATCACAAGAATGTATGATTACTGCAATATTCACTTCTGCCACCTTGGAGATGCATGTCCCGTAAGTGTTGCTCTTAAAGCAGGTACAAAGCAGGTACAAAGGGGGAGCAAACTGTCTACTGTTTATCCCTGCATCAGCTCTAACATTAGGGCACAGATGAAACATTTCTGGTTTCTCCTAAAGGGCTACACAGCAGGACACACTGCACCAGCAGCTGCGGTATGTGTTGAAAGGCTGGAGCATATGCTCTCTCTTCACTGTACTCACCTCCGCAAATTTAGCACCAGCAACTTTAACAGACTGAACCCTAGATATCAGGACAATATATTGATACTCAGTGGGAAATCATACTAGTATAAAATAGTCTTTCTTTTCTTCCTGTCTTGTTCACAAAACACTGGAAACAAGATGAATTGTACTGTTCGGGTTATTCTGGTAGTCCATGGACTGAAACCTATTTTCATGTCTGTAAGAAGCTATGAAGAGTATTATTCTAAAACAAATAAATCTGTAAAATGTAAGTAGTGCTATCTGAAACTGCTGATATCACTGTGGCCTAAAATGGCATTTTTTTTTAAACTGTTCTTAATAAACAAAGATTCTTGTCTGCATTTACTTGCTTTGAATTTTATGGAAGCAGCAGTTTCTCACTACAATAAACTCAGATCAAAAGGTGTTTTCTTTTGAATTCAAATCAGCCAAATGGGCATCTCTTTCTGAATTCATTCATGCAGCTGATCTCTGATCTGCAGCATAGTTAGGAGTTTCATGTGGTAAAAGGGGTGTTACTCATTTACACTGAATAATGTATGCATATATAATATGTGTAAAACAGACGGATTGCCAGAGAAATATCCTCCAGAAAACTATCTGTGGTTAATAAAATTAATGTCCTTTCATGGAACACCAGTTTGACAAGGATCCTTTAAAGGATCCTAATTGTAATTAGATTAGATGTTTTTTACTTAAATCACTGTACTTTCAGACAATACTGTACTACCGGCTTTCAGTGTGTTTCTTTTACAAAGAAACCACAAGATTAGTTCAAAAGGATAATAATGATAGCTGTTTTGTATAACATATGAATAACATATGGATTCCATGCACCATGTAAGAATTCATTAATTTTAATCTATTTGTTGAGATACTGAATGACCGTAGTTCTTAAGATTTTCCATAGGTGTCACTATGGAAGACCAGCACAACTTTTTTTGATTCCAGTTAGCATTTTCTACAAGCTCTTTTTCTCTTCATATAATCTGAAAATGATTTCTGTAACTGAAAAATTCTTCAAATGTATTTTTTTCAAATTTGGCTGTTATTCCATTTTTAATCTTTTTTTTTCAGTCCTGTCGCATTCTTATGGGAACCTACACAGGGGAATGCAGATCATTAGGCAAGTTACTATTATTAAACAATGCAAATCCTCATCACGTCCTGTTGTGGAAAAAGATATTGGGCCCATTAGTCATGGCTGCTGAGCACTTATAACTCCAAGTGAAGTCAGTAGGAGGTAAAGGTGCTCAACCTCTCCAAAACTAGGGGATATTGCATTAAAATAGATCTATCATAGTAAATTGAAATGTTACAAGTACAGTAAGGATTGTCTGACATCTACTTCAAAATATGAATCTCTGGAGACTGGTTTGACACAATAATCTGAGCTGCAGTTTGAAAGATGGTACTTTCAGAGCAAAACCTATAAGCCAGAGGGCGGATTCCCATTGTTCCTGTATCTTTTTTTTGCAGACATTTGCAATTTTTCTGTAAGTTGAAGATGTCATTCCTCTGTTTTACCTTGTTAGGCAGTATCTAAGCACATATTCTCCTTGCTCTCAATTGTTCCTTGATCTGGTCACTGTTGGATCAGTGACAAGTGTGGAGCGTGCGTTACATCGTGTGTGCTCTCACAGCTCAACCTCACAACCACCAAGCTTGGAGTCCCCTTTCAGTCCATGGCTTTGTAGCCCTGGATGGGTGCTAATACCAAAATTGTGTTAGCAGACTGAACAGAGTAGGCTTCAGCTTAGGAGTCCAAGAAAGCATATGAACCTATGTGGACATAATATATATCTGATTTTCAATTTACTTACTGTTACTTAGATATTACCAGTATCATCACTTATGACATTTAAAAGCTTCCCTGGAAGCTATTGTCGAATGACAATATTTGGTACGTTCTGAACAGTAAAACCATTACATAATTGTACAATTCCCTTTCCTTTGTTAATAAAGATTACAAAAGACTACCAAAATGTTTTCAGACAGATTGTACAATTCGGTGATCTGTGTTAAACAGCTGACTTAAGTCAGCCAATGCTTTCTAAACATTTGGCAGCCCAAGCCAGGTTTTCAGTCCATCCCTCTCAAAGCGAGTGTTTTGAAGGGAATATACGTTGTCATGCCAGGGGAAACAATCTGTACTTGTGATGAAACCGGTGACCCAGAGAGTCACAACTCAGCTTTCAGTTTACTTTGGGGGCAGTGAAATTACACTGTTCTTTATCCGAGGTTTCTTCCAATACCACAGTCAGGTACTTGGCAGTGCCCTTTCATATACTGCCCCCCACCTGCATCAGGCATTGTGCTTCTTCCTCAGTACTCCATCACACTAGCATTTCCTTAGTACCTCCTGGGGACTCAGTCAGTTTTTTGTCAGCTCTGTGTGCCAAAAATAGGAAACAAATCCAATTCCTTTCCTCCTCTCTACCTCCAGGAAGACACAATTCTTCTGTCACTCTTCTTCCTCTCAGGTTTGGTATTGTAACAGTATTTGTTTTGCTCAGGTTGTAAAGAGCAGTTTGGGAGCTTACCTGCCAATCTGAACTGTTGGGTACTCCGATGGTGATGCAGTGCAGATGCGTAAAATCCCACAACATCCATTCACTCAGTGTATATTAGCTAATGGCAGAGGGACTGCAGTTGACAAGATTTAAAAAAAAAAAAAGCTTTTCATCTTGCATTCAGCTATTTGGCCCAACTGTTAATGACTTCAGGTTGCTGGGAGTGACCAAGTAACACACAGCAAATTATTAATTTGTTTAAAACAAGCATGTAGTTTAATGTTCTGCTTAAGCCTGTCTTAGACCTGCATCTTAATGCTGTCAGGATCTCTCTTACTGAGAAGGATTTTTTTGAACTTACTTGGAGTGGAGGTATATTATATTTGAACTGAAAACGAGCTGTTCTGGAGGAAATCCTTGGAGAAGCTCCACCAGTGTAGGACACAACAAACACAGCAGCAGCTGCAGCATCAGCATGCTCCTCACACTTTCAACTAGCAGCTCAATGAAAGATTTTGGCAAGGCAGAAGACCCAGTGGGTGCCAGGTTGGCACTGGTACCTATTGTGTTTTCTTTGCCTTATAGGATTTTTTCAAAAATTGTCAGTCTCTTTTTATGATACTGCAGCTTGAAATGAGGGGGTCAAGGGGAAAATAATTTATTCTTGTTTAGAGTCCCTTCCCTGTCATGGACTTTTACTTTTATTCTTCTACTTTCTTCATCATGCTAATTAGGAAAAATATTAAAATGACAGATGTCAAGGACAGTTTCTGGAATAGGATGGTATGTTTTAAGGGTGCGAATTTCCTCAACATTAACGCTTTAGTTTCCTACATATATTGTTTTGTGTTTTCAAATTGAAGTGTTTAAAGACATACTGATGTCATGCAGTATAAGAGAGAACAGGGCTGTCCTGTTTCCAGAACCAGCAAACAGCTGTGCCCCTGTGGTGTAATCCACAAACTAAGTGGGGGACCTGCTGGGGACAGAACCTATCAGTTCAAGAGAATTGGCAATGTAATTTGCAATATGTTATGTTTAACATTTTGCCATTACTAGAATGTGGAGGGAATGGAATTATCTCAGTGTATGTTTTGTGCAGTCTCTTAGAGTGACTTCTAGATCTATATATAGGGCCTTGCTTTGATGACAGATCAGCAGGGGATGTTTCGTGTCGAATGTAGTTGGCATTGGTCTAGGAGCTAACTTTGTGATTAAAATTTCCCTCAGTATCTGTCTTCAGGAGGTGGAAAATATGGCTACCTAAATTAATACAAAAAATGACTGCATGTTTTTAAGGTATTGTCTCACACAAGCATACTTTGTTAAGACTCTGCAGTTACCAGTAATGAATTAACTTTCATTAGGCTAAGTCCAGGTTGTTGGTTTTAACCTGGAAAGTCCTAGATGCCTTGGGACTAACCCACCTGATACCATTTGTGATATTCCTGCAGGTGTTATCAACAGATCACCTGTGATAACAGACCTTGTCTTTAGTAGAGTGGAGCTGTTGGGGAAGGGTGTGTTGTGCCATTTTTCTCACTTCTGGTCCGTACTGGGTGGCCTAGGGCTTAACTTCACCTCTTCTCTTTCAAATGTGGCGTTTCTGTGGGTGAGTTGAATGAATTAAATAGTATAACGGAATATATATAAGCACAGATTATGAATAGCACAAATGGATAGCACATCTAGAACTAATGCAAGCTCACAATAAATGTAATTAATAAGAATTTTGGAGAAGCTCAGAATAAGTAATTCTATTCATGTTTCTCAGCTAGACTGAAAAATTTGCTTGTAACAAATGCAAAAAGGAAGCAGTTGCCTCTGCAAAAGATATGAATACACTTAAAGTATCTAAACTGATGATTGTAGTTTATATTATGAACGGCTGGGCTCAGAAGTGTGTTTTTGGAGAAAAAGAAATGCTAAGTGCCAGCACATTCCTGCTTGGATCAGAACTGTAAAAGATTTGAGCAATAGCTTATTTTTGACAGTTGAACTTGTGTTTCTTTAAGGAGATCAAAAACAAGTTTGATATAGTACAGCAGTTACAGAATTTTGAAAGTCTTTCCTGCAAGTAGAGTTTGACAGTCTTGTTTTGAGAAATGTATTTTAATAATTAATTCCTGTATTTTGCAAAGGCATAGATAGTTGTTTGGCTTTATCTATCTCACTGAAGTCAGTGAATTTATGTATATAGAGTTAAACTGCTTATATCTTTATGCTGTTGAAGACTTCGACATTATTTATTGTTTAGCTGTTCTGTGGTGAAATTGTCATCTGAAAGCAAAGTGGATGAAGTGCAGAAACGTTTATAAAGGGGAGGAAAAAAGATTTCTAGATGAATGAGTGCTTATTGGCCACTGAGAATTTTGTAGCAAGATTTAAAACAAAACAGTGGTGGTAATTATTATTTACTGTGCTTTGTTTACTGGATCGTAAATTAATGCATAAGCTAAGTAGATCATTACCTCTGCTTTTATATAACCATAGATAAAGCATGAGGAAAATATATCACTGACTTGAGAAAGTGTGCCTGTGCAATTATCTGCTCCCTTGCTGTTTACATGTCTGAGTATAAATGTTTTATTTTGCCCTGACCATGTTAGTGTGAGTAGGGAGGTCAGAACCATTAGCAGATTGATCCTTCTCTCCTCTGTTTTATGGCCCATATCCATTGTTAGTTTCACTTCAATGATCTTTCCATTTCTTGTTCAGTACAGCTAATTTAAATAAACCAAGTTTGGAGTTTTCAAGTCTGATTATCTACCACTTTCTCTCTTTGTAGTTGTCGCTTCTCTGAGCTGTCTATTCTTCAAATGATCTTCTTAGTTGTTACCTCTTGCATGCTCTCTTACTGATTTTAAATTATTTTTTTTAATTTTATGACTTCTATTGGTAGAAGTGTCTTATCCTAGATCATCTCTATTTATTCATTTTGGAATTGGTACGTGTCCAGAGTCTTTATTCATTTTCTCTTGTGGAAACCTATAAATTTTCTTAAGCATCTGAATTCAGCACCAACACCCAATTGTCTTCTGACACTTTGTTATTGGCAGCTTTAATTCTTGAGAATCTACATTTATTTTCACATTTACATTCCTATGTGTTAGTCATTTGTCTTATACTGCAGCTACAATAAGATAGGAGATACTTTAACAAAAAATTAATATTAATCCTGGCAAATGCAACTGAAATTGCTCATCGCTCTTATAACAGTGTTTGATCAAACTGCCAGTCATTCAGCTTGTTAGTGTCAATATTTATTACTGATTTTTATTGTTCTTCAAGCAGTATCATTTTCCATTCACTTGCCAGTAGCCTTTGTTTCTGTACACTTCAGAACTCTTCCATACCCAGGGCCTTGCTCTGGCCCACCTTGTCCCTCTCCACAGGATTTCCATGTTGGGGCTCTCCTGAAACCCAGGTTCTCTGACAGTCCCCAAAAAGCTCTAAGTAGCACAGCTCTGCTTCTCTGTTGCGTTTCACGTGATGTTGTTTCTCCAGATATGCTCACAGCGTGCTCTCAGGAACTGATGGCAAAGTGATTGTGCAAACAGGTATGACTGCTGTGGTGCAGTCCCGGGAATGTTTGTGCAGGACCAGGCTATTCCAGGAGACTGGTTATCCCTCTCCCTTTTTGAAAGGTGCTGTGGCAGTGTTTGCATTCCATGCACAGAGAAACCAGTGGCTTCGAGATATTTGTGTTTAACATCTCCTTTGAAGTATAGTGCTTCTAACAGAGTAAGCATTAATGAAAGGCTAGAGGATGACAAAATAATGTGTTAGAGAAAAATCCAGATATAAATTATTTGGGAAGGATAGTTCAGTGGAGAAACTGGGACTGTGATGGAGGAGTCCAAATAATCTAGTGACATACAATTTCCCCATTTATAGAACCACAATGCAGAGAGTATAATATAGAAAGGAAAGGATATGTGTGTGTGTTGGGTCTGGCTGGGATGGAGTTAACTTTCCCATAGCAGCCCTCATAGTGCTGTATGTATATAAAAATAATATAATGCTATCATATAAACTTGCATTTTCAGTTCTAGTTCACCCCATCTTGCAAAAAGTACAAAGGAAAGAAAAGCAGTTCACAGAAATTGCAGTAGACATAACCCATACATAACCCACTGTATTTTAATGGTGTGAATCAGTCAGGCATAGGGAAAAACCCTGTTAATTTTGTGTTTAGTGCAGTATCACAAATGCATATTAGCCCAAGGCCCTATTTGGGTGTCCAGTACAGACGAGCTTTGTACAAACTAGAAATATTAATAAATCAAATGAGAACCATGTATGTGTGGTTGTGTTTTTCTGCAAAATTACAGGTGTTGAGATCATGTATTAAGGCACCTCTTTTATTTGGCTGTTATTTGTCCAGAGATGCTTATTCATGCTAAATTTAGCAAGGCTGTGGCAGAGCATGAGTTCACTTGGGAATGTGAATCTGTGAAATATGCTTTCACTGGAACATGGTGAATAATTTAACTCACTAAATCTCTTTTCCAGCTTGCCATTTAACTTTGAATAGATCTCAGTTTTGATTTATTTTGTTCTTCAAGTTATTCAACAAAAGGTTTATGCAAATACATTACAGCCTAAGGATAGCTCATGTATTACTCACAGTGACTATAGCTTCTGCTGCTGGTGGTGGGGCCAATTCAATGTTCGCTGAAGTAACTGGAAGGGCTCCTATACATTTCAGTTACAAAATTCTATGGGTATTTTTTCTGTTGACTTCAGCTGTGTTCTCAGCTGGCTACTCAAGCTCTGTGACTGGGCTGATAGCTTATATAATCGGGTTTCTGTTGCTTGACAAGATGACTTGAAAATCCACAGAGAGTTCCTAAAGACTACTGTGAGATCATTCTCTCCAAAGATGTGCATTTCCTCATGATATTTTAGCTTTCTGGAAAAAAATACATCATTGAAACATATGTAGACTTGTAAACCTGCCTGAAAAAACTGATTTATCAATGACATGGATTTGTAATTTATTAAATATATTCTTAGTATTTACTAATTTGAAATCAGTTTGAAGCATACCTATAGGAGTTTATGCATAATATAAAAGGAAAAATCTAATACGGAAGTAGTTTCTACTAAGTGCAATATATAGTAATAAAGCCTTTCAAAACAGTTATCAATAGCGTTATTTCAACTACTTAGGAAAATATCTGTTTTATTGTTAGCAGTTCAGAAAGTCTGGGTTTCATTATTTATAGTCAAAGTCCTATTGGGAAATGTGTCTGAACAAGAGCTATAGGAGACCAACCTCGCACGGTATGATTCTCAGAATTAAACCATTAATACACTTCTATATTGTCTGTCCTAGAAGATGAAAATGTGCAGAAAACTTTAGATAAAGTAAAATCTCTTGAGATACTGAAGGGTTGGCTTTTTTTCCCCCAGTCTTCATGATTTATAAGAACATTGTATTTGTTTGGATTTTGTGCCGGCAAATCTATGAAATACCTAAAGGGTATTTCTGAATCTGATTTTATGATTACTAGGCCCTACTTAGTTGTTTATAAATTTATAAAAAATTTGCTTCATTGTTTTATTTTCAGTGACTAACCATACAGTAGCCTCTGATCATATTAGTTGCTTAACCAAGTGAAAGATTCAGCAGTGTGCACATTTCATTAGTCACCCGGCAATTCTTATGGCGGTCAGTTCTTTGAATTCCCTTCTGACATGACTGTTGATAAAGCATTTGTATATACTTCATTTATATGCATAAGTGTCATTTGATCTATCAGTACTATTTTGGTTCACAAAGTCCATAATAACTTATTAAAACTTTCCCCATATCCACTCATCATCTCAAAGCACAGCATCTATTTTGATGGTGAGAATTTAAGCCCTGCTCCTTTCTCTAGAGGTAATTGGCTGCATTTTCAGTGGAAGACCTAGAAGGACTTGGCTTTTTCAGTGATTATTTCAGAGATTCATGTGGTTAAACCTCATTTTGTTTACCTCAATCTGTTCTTTTAATATCACCAAACCCTCATTCCATCCCACTCGTTTTTTCAATTGTTTGAGATATATTTCTTTTGCATGCTAGACATTCTGTTGGTAGAGTGAACCCATGGTAATCTCTTTTATCATATTACTTTTAATGCCATATGCTTGCACTGCTGGATTTTGGATTTCCTTGTATAGTTGCAGAACCAGTAAACATAGGTTTATTTCTTCCTGAATTGTCTCATTGCTTGCGTGTTCCAGGTTTCTATTTTCTTGTAACATTTAGCAGCCAACAGTTAGCTCCCCTCTGGACTGTTCCAAGTACTCTGTGCCCATGTAAGATTCTTGAAAGTATCACTGCAAATAAACTTATTTCTTTTGTTTTGTGAATAAGATTTTGAAATGCACTGGTGGCAAAGGAAAAACAGCAGGTGCCAAGTGATTTCAAGTGTCTGTACTACAACAATTTTTTATTAAATTAACTGGACAACAACTCATCCATGTGTAATAACCAGCTGATAAGAAATGATTTTGTTAGGTTGTATTTTAAAGAGTGTAGTTAATTCAGTAGATGGCACTATTCCTCCTGAGTCACTGAGCTAATAACCCAATTACAAGGAGGTTCTCCACTATGACAGTGTCATTTTATTTATTTTTTTTTTGTGGCTCTTGTTTTGTGCTCTTCAGATGAGACTGGGTAAAATTTTTGAATATTTGAGTCGATTAGAAGGTCCCAGGGGACTATTTGCAAGAACGCTCAGCTTTTTGCCAAGATTCCAGTGCAAGAGATTATTAGATTTGGATAAACTTGTAATGTTCCTCTATATCTGAGCAGTGTCTGCACCCTTTTCAAGTTCAAATTTTGGCAAAAATTGATTTCAAACAATGGCATGATTAATATGGTGCTTCTAGAATTAATTTTATTTAATTGTTGTAATAACATTTCACTTGCTTGTTTCAGAAATGTGGTGGGAACATGGCTGCTTTGTCTGAGGAACTGGTTGTAGCAGCATGTAGTTGCCTTCCTAGTTTGCAGAGGTGGAACAAGTAGGCAGGTAGGTACTTAGTGCAGCAGAGCACTGGAGTATATTTAAGTGGAGTACAACTGAGTGCCTAGTGCTGTTACACAGTAAGGTAATCTGTTGTACTTTGTGAAGAGTGGGTAGTGTATAAACACAAATATTTGTAGATATGCTTATTAATTTTTAGTTTTTATAATAATGACCTATGTCCCTTAACCAGCTCCATTAAACAGACATTGGCATTTGTCAATGATTAAGACATAGTCAGGGAATTTGGATAATCTGAGTGCTATGCCTAATTTGGTTTCTAATGTCAAGTAAATAATTCAGTTACTTTATGCAGGTCGCATGTGCAATATTTTGGAGCGGAATGCTTGTGGTATTCAGGGTGCCTGTGCCTACTCCTGCCACCTCACAACTGAGCGCTCCTTTAGCCGTGTTCTCACTACAGCTTCAGTTCTATTATTTAGTTCTCCTTTTACAAAATAGGAGTAACTCCTTCTTACTTAAGAAAATTTCTTTAAATTTAATATCTTTACCTTTTCTGATGTGCCTTGCTGTAATAATATGAGAAATCTCTATTTTCACAGTATTGACATGTAATTTTCCTAAAATCAAAGGAATGATAGTTGATAACAAATGTCTCACAAAAGAGATAAATATTTCCCCCCAAATCAATAGATTTTAAATCTAATTTAGGATGCAAGCTTTCTCCTTGATACTATTGGTAGCTGGGTCATATCCTCCCATCACTAAGCTATGATCTAAAGAAGCCCTTAAGAGGCTGTATCGCACAGTTCTGATGTGTAAATATCATGAGCTTGGTTTGAATTAATGAACCTATTAAAAAAAAAAAACAACCCACACACAAAAAAACCCACCCAAACCCAACAGCCTATAAAAAAATTTTTTCTAGCTTCCTCACTAAGAGGTCTTGAGAGTTATATCATGTTTACTTTTTATGGAATTTAAACTAAAATCAGAATATTTCGTGCAAATATTTCATGCATTCTATAGGAAGGTCTTTTAAAATAACCTTTGAGCTGCCATAAAATTTTGAAGCTTGGCAAAACTGAGGTGTGATTAAAATCGTTGTTGTTTTAATTTGGATTTTAACATGGACTATGAAGACAACTGTTTTCATTGTATACAATATAATTATTTTAATTTTGTCTCTTAGCTGTGTACATGTTTGAGGATTACAGAGCTATTTAGAGAGTGGAACAACTTTTTTTTTTCCTTCACTTACATGTATTTTAATATACCTGTGTATAACGTAGTCTTTTATACACTGTGGCATGAATAATAATCATTCTTATATTTCAAACCGGTAAAATAGAAACCTGTTAGTTAGTATCGATTTGCATTAATTGCTTAAGGTCTAAGCAGTGGTCCCCTGTTGTGTTAGGTACTGTGCACACACTGTTAAAAGTCTTGCCATCCTTGTTCTGACTCTAATATTAAAGATTACTGCTTGTAGCAGGACAATAAATTATCAGACTTGAATTTCCTCAAAATAAAAATACCTAAATTTCCAACATGATGCTTGTTGTTTGCTCTCAAAATGTTGGAAAATGAAAGAGTCGGACAATAAATACATTTATTTTCTGTACAGACAATAATGACTCTCCTTGCATTCCTCCAAATTCCTCCTGAATTCTGTTGCTCAATAATATGCTACTCCTGTCAGCCTAAAAGGATCCCAGACGGACGTAGCAAATAGGCTATGAGTGCATCCTTCCTTCATTTATATTGTTTAATAAGCTAATACTGGGTCTTAAGTCAGTACTTTCTGTCAGGTTCATGTGTGTTCTTTTTAAAGCAGCTTCAAATTCCACAGATAAATCTCTCTTTGAGCTGTCAGCATATGCATTGTGCAAGACCTGCTTCTGTAACGTTCCCAAGGCAAAGCAATTAAAACCGTGCATTTCCCTTAGCCCTTCTGGCTCCTAATGGCTGTTTATATTTTCTGTGAGGGTGATGGAAAAATGAACAGATTTGCTCAACATAGAACGGTGGCATTAAATTATACTGACCTTCTTTAAAAATGTGTGTTTTGTTATGCTGAATGCTTTCTTATCCTTCCAAACCACGTTTGGCGTGGCAACTTTTTTTGTCCTTGTAGACAAAAAATGGTTCTGTGCTAATGAAGACTTAGTAGCTTTTTATCTCTGGTAAGAGAAAGAAACTTTCACTTGTAGTTGTGGTGGCCGTGGAAGACAGTAATGACTATGACTTGTGGCAAATTTTTTTGCATCACAATATATCCACATGGGTGATTCAGAGTTAATTTTAGCTGTTGGTGAGGCCCTGAAAGCTTTACGCATTTTTTCTCCTTAGGGATGCCCAAGGTTCTCTTGTTTTACAGTTCCAGTTCTTCCTCTGTGAAATTGAGGCATGTGCATGTGACAGTCCTCTTTCATGAAGACGGATCACTGTCTGCGCAAGGTCAAACCTCCTCAAGTCCATGAGTTCTGGCAGCCACATCACTCAGAAATGGCAAAAGACTATCACCTTTCAGTCCCTTGGCTGTCTGTCTTGTCAAAAGCTTTTCTGGAGCATATTATGTTATTTAGAACACTTTTATAATGAGAGAAATGCTGAATTAGTTTGACCAGTATTTAATAGCTACAGGGACCACAAGGAACAGAAACTAGTTTGAAGCTATATTGTCACAGAATGTGACTGAGATGGGAATATAAAAAGTGGACTTCAAAATTTTCCAGTAATGAGCAACTGGAAACAATTATAGGCCTGTAATTCATACATGCTGAGTATCCAGTGATCATGTGAACTTGAACATGAACTGTAGATGCTCAGAACATCTGAAAGGGATCTATTACATAAAAATAATCCTTGAAGAGTCCAAAGCCAAATTTTCAAGCATTTTTAGCTGGAGTTAAGATCTTCTAAAATTCTATTTCCAATTAGGGTACGTGTGTCAGGACTAGATATTCAAATACACTCACCAGCACAGTTCCCATTGTGACACCTAAGATCAGAGGTTTAAAAGACTTTGCCCCTCAGTGTGCTTTGTTCTTTTGAAAGTTCGTATGCAACAGTGTAGATGTAACAGAACTTCTTTCTAAAAAGTGGACTTCAAAATTTTCCAGTAATGAATAACTGGAAACAATTATAGGCCTGTAATTCATACATGCTGAGTATCCAGTGATCATGTGAACTTGAACATGAACTGTAGATGCTCAGAACATCTGAAAGGGATCTATTACATAAAAATAATCCTTGAAGAGTCCAAAGCCAAATTTTCAAGCATTTTTAGCTGGAGTTAAGATCTTCTAAAATTCTATTTCCAATTAGGGTACGTGTGTCAGGACTAGATATTCAAATACACTCACCAGCACAGTTCCCATTGTGACACCTAAGATCAGAGGTTTAAAAGACTTTGCCCCTCAGTGTGCTTTGTTCTTTTGAAAGTTCGTATGCAACAGTGTAGATGTAACAGAACTTCTTTCCTGAAGTACAAATATCTAAACCCAAGAAAGACGGACATCTCGTAGAGCACTTTCCTCAGATACTTTTGGGTGAGTCCTGAAGTACAAATATCTAAACCCAAGAATGAGGGACATCTCATAGAGCACTTTCCTCAGATACTTTTGGGTGAGTGAAATTTGTTCTCCCATTCTTCTGGTATTCTCTCCTTCATGTGGGGATTCTCAAAACTGCAGAGAAACTTTCATGAATTCTGGCATAAATAGAAGTCAAGGAGATTATGTAAGAATTGTTATGCACTTATCTATTTTCAGATAAAGTAGGGAGACTATGGGCCGCCTCCTCTAGTTTCTACTCAAGTTTTTATGTTGCTTTTATCACTTTGAGAAACTCTTCCTTTGTCATTAGTAAGACCACGATACCATCAGTAGAAGTTCATCTGGAAAAACATGCTAATTTATTCATTATTAGATTTAAAAATGTGCATTTCTGTAGTTGCTAGCTGGCAATGCAAGTACTATTTATTGGAAAGTTATCTGGGGTTTTTTTGTTGTTGTGTTTTGTTTGTTTGCTTGTTGCTTTTTTAAAAAAGTTTCACTGCAGTACAGGCCACAGCTTTTTTAAACTTTTAAATAAATCTTGAAGCCAGGAGGTAGCTGGCTTATCCTCCTTCCCATAGAAAATATCAAATAAAAGGATTCAAAAATTAAATAATTTTAAGTGTGAGGGTGGGAAAGTTGCGAAGAAACTTTAAATTATAAAATACGTCACATTCTCCTAGTTAAGGTGTATCTTAAGGGGAAGAAAATAAATTAATCTTCATTTTCAATGGCATGCTAATTAAAAAATAAACACATGGATTTAACCTTAATCTTAATTTTTTTAAACCCAATAGGATTTTTATATTTCCTTTTAATATTTAGCAGACAAAAGAGGTATGACTTTATACATTTAAACATTTTAAATGATTCTTGAATGGAAACTAGAACTTGTATGAAAGAATGCCCTCGGTGTGTAAATATAATTAGTCTGGCTATTATGAATCAAATCCTTCATAATCCTCGTACATACAGAGACTGAAGGATGGGATCTGTTTGTCTTTGTAACTCATGAAACGGAGCTAATTTGCAATGGCTACGCTAATTTAGCTTATCTATAAAATGAGCACATATTACAAGTGCTGTTTTATAGTTTTAATATGCTGTGATTAATTTTATAACTAATTTAAAGACTTAGGCTCTAATTGGTTATTACGCGTGCACACATGCAGTAGACTAGCAAAAGCACACTTCTGTGAGACCTTGGGGTAAGAAAATACACCAAATAACCTCTTGCAATCTCTTCTACTCCTTATTTAATGATAGTACGAGCAACGCACATTGTAAAGGTTTAACAAACAGCAAAACACGTTGCTAAATGTACTGTCCAAATACGTCTGCTGCATACCTTTTGATTGCATTAGGTCATAAATTTTAGTATATCTCCTGCTGTAAATACAAGGTTAAAGACAAGACGTGATATCCTGAGATAACTTTCTTCGCTGTGGCTGCGTAAGGAACCTGTGGTTCACCTCCGCCCCCCCTAGCATTACATTGTTACTGAGCTGAATTAATTATATGAAGTAAATAGCCTCACCCATGAAGATGAAAAGCAATGGAATTAATGCTTTATAGCAAATATGCTGCTTGAATATAATCAAGCATTTTTACCATGTATAGTTAAAGATTCAAATACCCACCTACATATTGACATGGCAGTTCCCAGTGTATTGACACCTATGGGCTGGGGGGAGATAACTTTTCTGTGGTTGAATTCAGTCAACTGTATTTAATTTCAGCACAGCCTTGCAGAATGCCTCAGGAAGGTTGTTTGGCACTTGCGTGTTTAACCACATTCTGGACATATCTGAAATTGCCTGCAATTTTCTTAAGGTAGTAGATGAAATAAAGCCTTTCAAAAAACTTAACACGATTCAAAGTAGATGATATAAATTCATTGTTTTAAAGATGAGTAGTGTCACTATTTTATTTGACAGCATTATTTGTTAGAAAGTGCCATTTTCATTGCATAGAAGTAATTGTCTGAACATTTGCATTTGTTTTTTACAGCCAACGTAGGTTACTACTAAAATACTGTGTCACTGACAGGTTTATAATTCTGCTGACACAGGTTGGCAGATAGACGAGCATCTCCCATGGAATATAAACATAAATTTCAATGAATAAATAGAACAGGGTCTGTTAGCACAGTCATCAAAAGAGAAAAGCCCCATAAGAAAATAATAGAAGGCTTTTGACCCTTTAAATTATAGTTCACTACTGCAATGAGCCGAGCTTCTTAGCACTGGCGGTACTCTGGCTACCCTCTGGCATCTGCTTGTGTACCATTCACATCAAAATTCCTGTGGAAGGTCATATCGCTCCCAAAATTGAGTAACAGATAACAGACTCGTCCACGTTCTAGGTCAGAGAAAGTCTTTCATGCTATTCTGCAAGATTCAGGGCTGTGCATCTTTAGCGACCTGTAGGAGCAAGGAAGAGATATTTGAATATTTCTCTGAGTGTTTTCTGATTAACTTTTGTAAGAGAAACCTTGAAGAGGTTAGTCAGAGTAAGTAATTTGAACAAACATTAAAGCAGGAAGGTGCCATAGTATTATTAATTAGCACTCACTATCTTAGAAGCATTTCCCAGGCATGGAGTTAGGATTTTGTCCCACTGACTTAGCAGGGGGTAAACTGGGTACAAGCTACCAGACTGCCTGCTGGTGTGACTTCAGTGAGCTTTTTCGGTGAGAAATGCTGTCCCACTCCTTAACTTTTAACACATCTTTGAGCACCACTTCCTTTTTTTTTTCTATTTTTTTTCCATTTTAAATAAGAAAAAGATGAGCAATATAGAGTAGTTTAGTATATTGACAACACTGAAGTTGATCCTGCATACACTGGACACTAATATTCTCCTTGCTAGAAGAGAATTTTCTTTTAGAGCTAAGATTGACTTCAGAAGTTCAAGACAATTGTTTATCAAGTTAGGTCATTGCACTTTGTTTGCATAACCTATGTCTATATGTAGCTACTTGTACTTAGAAAACATTGATCTGTATCTCTGAAATCATACGGATTCAAAAAATGGGCATGATGTGGCTACAGCTACTTGCAATTGCAAAGGAGTTCATTTCAGAGTCTGAGTTTTAAATCCTCACATCTTAGAGGATGTAATTGCCATAGTATAGGGTTATGGTGGTTTTTTTTCTATTAGTCAGGAATTGGTGCTTGATCCCTAGCTCGATCTTGGCCTTGGGGCTCTGGAGTCATTTCCACCCTGTGGCAGCTACGATCACTTATGACATTGTGATGAACAATAGTTACACTAAAACTTACAGGCATCCTTTCATGCAGTTGAGATGTGCAGCCGTAAACATAACTAAGGTAACTTAAAGTTAGCTAATTACAGTGCTGAAATGAATGGATCTATCAAATGTGAGATTCTGTCTGGGTGGCTTCCCTCTTTCAATGACTCTGCTTTCCTCCCCTATAGCTCTGGCCCCTCTGAATTACAACTAGTTAGAATGTGTTCACTGACATTACAAATATTACCCCTTTTAGGACCTGTTTTTACTTTCCTGACTTGCCTTTGCCAGTCCCTTTAGTGCTTGTACCCTTCCTTCTGATTGCCATTTTTATACCTGTTATTTATATTACTCCCATTACTAGCTTTGAACCTTCTGTGAAAGCCTCATCTGTGTTGTCAGAACAGCAAACCTGGGAATTACCATAACAAAAGACCTTTTGACAATCGGCTAAATTCAGTTGTTTACTTAACGTAGAGGAAACGTGGATTTTTTTTTTCCTTACAGAAATTCAGTATAATTCTTAATGTTTTTAGTGATTCCAGAGACTGGAATTATTGGAGCTTTCGTAACAGATTCAATAATATAGGTGGGAAAGCCTTGTTTTTCCTCTAAACAGATTCAGCCTGTCAGCAGGAAATTTTTACAGTGCTGGTTCTTTGATTTGTTTATGTAGGGTTGTGGGGATTTTGTTTACAGATTTTTCATAAGACTTACTGTAACTTTGCCTCTGGCTGAAATTTGTCATTGGCACTTTGGCTTTTCATTATTGACAAATATTTTTGAAAGGTGTTGTGTATATCTACACTGCACTTCTTAAATAAGAGTATTTAAGATAAGACACAATGTGTGGGAGTGTTCTTGAAGAAAATTGAGTAGAATTGGGTGAGTAACTTTGCTTCAATAGCTGAAAACATGTCTGCAAACAATTAACAAATAATAAAATAATATTGATAAAAGAATTGGTAGATAAAATTGTCTGTATCCACCAGGGAGAATTGTTTTCAGTTGAACTCTTTTCCATTAATAGCAAGTCTTTTCTGCTATCTTAGATTTAATTTTTTTCCTATCTGCCTTAGCCAGCACACCTTTGTTCTCATCTACATACAGCATTTACACTGATGTTCTCCTCTAACCATCTACCTCTTCCTCTTCTTATCTATACTTTACCCCAGTTGATAATTGCAAATTAAGCCTAGGAAAAAAATACACTGGAGGAGGACAGGAAAACTGTAACACACTACAAATTCATTAAAACAAAGCTGAAGTTATCTTGTAGAACTGCCCCATTTCTTTAAGGGGAACAGGCCACGTTGAGAGTTGTAGTCTTTAGCAGAATTTGTAGCAATGTGTGGGGTTTTCTGTGGTGTTCTTGGACTATATAGTGGCTCATGCCATTTCCTTGCTTTTGTGGGTGTAGTGTTTGTAAAGCAGAGCTAAATGTTTTGTTAAGACTTTTTTGTGTGTGTATTATAACAGGACCTGATGTAGAGTTGCTGTAGGTGTAACTGCGGAGTTCTCCTCAATTACCTGTAGACGAATTTCAAATATCCCTTGTCATTTATGTGTAACACAGTAAAATGTATGCAGACTAACGTCATGTTGATAGGCTTCCCATCTGGAAACGGGTTTAGTGGTGAAACTTGCAGTCTTCATTCAAATCTTTTTGCTGGATTTTGTGTTAGTGGCAGAAAGACATTTTGGGTGGCACCTATGACTGGTTTCAGTATTTAAAATATTGCCAGTTTTCTTTTCTTCCTTTTACTATTCTTCAAAACATAGACTTATGTCATGGGTTTGTATTTAATGTAAGATGCTTTCTTTGACTCTTTGAAGAGTAAAATTTCTTTGTTATAGAAACATCTGATTTCAAAATAGGTGCACAGTAGGAGTCCATAAAAAGATGTAATAGATGTGCAACTTAAAATCAAATCCAATTTACTCAGAGGTCAAAGGCAATAGTGAAGAAATCAGATAGAAGAGAAAAGAGATTAATCCATTGTACTTCCTGACTGAAGTTCTTTGTAAAGTGTGTAAACTCTAGGAGCTAAAAACAAACAAAAAGACTTTGAGAAAACAATATGAGTTATCCACTAGCCTTCAAAATAGGCAAAATAGTTCCAAACTGTGTAGTCCACTGCCGAAGTTAGAATGTAGTTTTTGAACTCCTGTCTCATTTTTTTGAGTTAACATAATGCGACCTTCTCCCCTGTCTTTCTTTTTTTTTATGAAGTATCACTGCCTTGTCTGCTTGAGGGACTTCAAAAGCTGTTCTCATTTTTCATTGACCATGTATAATCAGGGCATGCTATGTTTCTGTTCAAAACTTTAATTACACATTTTGTGTTCCTGATGTAGGGGTGTCGTGTGGATAACTTCCATTTGAAAGAGGAACTCTATTTTCATGCCTGGCCACCCTTACTAATTTTTAAGACTTTTTTTTTTAATTCCTATGATACAGGACTCAGGAATGTTGGAATTTCCTATGTATAAATGCAAAAATGCACTGCTGTTTGTAGCAATAACTTCCAGATCCACAGTGGTCCAGCAGTAAACTGAAAGTAAGCAGTCATGTTACATTTCGGTAATAGTATACAATAGGACATTAGGATCATTTTATGGTTATTACATCCACAGATCTGCAGTAAGGTGAATAATGAGACATGAGATGAAAAGGAAATGCTTTCAGCAGCTATATAAGGGTGGTTAATGCATAATAATTTTTCACTCTGGAATGGTTTATCCCTGAATGAGATCAAATCTATGTTGTAATGTACCATGACTTGTGAATAAATAAACCCAAATACACTCCTATTTATGAGAGCTGTGAAACTTTAGAAGCTCTAAGCTTAAACATAGTAGAATTCTACTTACTCTTGCTACAACTGTACCTTGCCAAGTCACTGCTTCCCTTACGGCCTTTTTTTCTACTGTGTAAATCCCTCTTTGTAATAGCAATATCTAATAAAATTTCATCAGCAAAATATTAAATACTGATTAGAAATTACTGTCGGCCTAATCCAAATACGATTAATTTCCTACTGGCTGTAAGACTTGGATGAAGTAAACTACAAGAAGTGTAAATAACTTGCTGTGGAAAGCAAGAATGTTCTGACACTGTAAACTTGGGTCTTTTACAGAGGATGACAGTTTCCCTTAAAGCACTCACCAGTGCCTATATTCAAAAATGAGAGGGAGGATTTTATGTTGAAATTTTTATCTCGCCAAGATTGTTATAAAGACATCTCTTGACCTGATGGAAACAAGAAATTGGTCTTCAGTCTGTTCTGGCAGGACAGATCCCTAGCTCTAACCCTGATTGGTGTAAAAACACAGATTACTTCATTACTCTCCACTTAACTACTGCAGTTTGAACAGAGCCGTAGTTACAGTCTCACTGGGGAAAGGAACAAAGCGCTGTAGGTTTGTTAGTAGACTGCCTAGCACAATAGTCATAATTGCCTTTAAATTGAAGTTTTTTAGATTCTAACCTACCAGAAATACTGAAAAAAAAAATAATATATTGCTAGGTTGATTTTTCTGATTTCCTTTTGCTACACAACAAATGGAAAATCCTACCAATCTACATGTTTAAATTTGCTTTCAGTGAGACAGAATGCTTTCCAGAATTTATAAGGTGAATATAATTTCCCAAAATTCTGATAGATATTAAGATATACAATTTCATTTTGCATTTGTGATTTTGAGCTAGAGATCAAGAGACTTATTTAAAGCACTGGAGTGGAATCTCCTCACCTGAGATAAGTTTCTGGTAGGCTCTAAACTACTTAAATGACAAAATTATTACCTCATGTGTAAAAGTCAGAATTTAAACAGTTTTGCTTTCCTCTGAGTGGGCTGAATTGTATGTATGTTGTAAATACATATGTGCCATGCCTAGTATAACTGTTATCTGAGTTTTAAAATAAAAACACCGCCAAAAACAAAACACAAACACATTATAATTATACTGCTGTAGGCTGCATCGTTCTGTCTTTTTTGTTCCAGAATTTCATTTCAAAGAAAGAATAAACTAGGTTTTGAAACTGGAGTCATGGAACTTTCCAATTTTATTTTAAATTTGCTTCTCAATTTTTTTACTGGTTTGCATTATATTAGAATGAAAAACCTCTTGTTTTTTAGCAGTGATTTTTTTTTTTTTTTTTTTTTTTTTTTTTCTTTTTGTAGATATATGCTGAGATGGGGAACTCGGTAATTTTCAGTTTTAATTCTGACTCCATGAAGTAAAACTTCCATCCTCCCCATGCTTCTAACATCCAGTGAGCACTGGAGCTCCTCTAGCCCCTGTGTCAAACAGTGGTTTACTGTGATACTATTGTGTCTTGGGCCATCTTGTAGATGAAGCACTGTATCTTTTAACTCCTCTTTCATTACTCAGTTGCATTGACAGCAAGTTTTTCTAAAAATATTGAAATGAATTAGCACAAATACTGATTTGGAAATTCTCATGAGAAGTCTTGCTCAATATGACAAAGTGAGGCACAGCCAAAGTGAACTGTAGAATTAATGAGAAATATTTGGCTTGGTTCTTCCTTACTTCACTATAAATCAATAATAACTTATTGAACTCTCTTATAGCAAATTTAAATTGTAATGGCAAGTGGTGTTGCATCAGAGTGTATGTACAAAAGATAACATTACTGGAAATCCTGAATTGTAAAAAACATGCCAAAACAACCTGGAAGTACTTTGACTTACAAAATCCTTTATACAAAATGTATAATACATTCTCAATTATTTCAAAATCTATGTTATTCTGATCCTATATATTTATTACCAAGAAGCAAGCAGATGGAGCAATTTTTTTTCCTGAAAGCAGTTTGAGAGAAATACATTGTTCCACATGCTGCAACTCCACTGATTTACAGCTTCTGCAGCTTGGGAAGCATCTCTAGATATGCCTCTGTTCTATTCAATGCAAAGGAGAAGGGGTTTCAGTGCAATCTCACATTTATGACATAACTTATAAATGAAAAAATTACTCAGTGCAATATTATAGTGCTAGAGTCACTAATGTATACTCAAAATGATCAGATATTGCAGTTTTACAGACACTATGCTCTTAAAACATTTTTCACTTAATTATTAAATATGATCTAGCCAGAGAGAGATTAAACATCCATTTAAATAAAGAGAATTGCCTTGTGCCAAATGAAAAAAAACAAAACCCAAAAGCCTATATCTTTAATCATATGAATATTTGAATAGCTTCTCAGCTGGGTCATTTGTAGATTATCATTCAGTCCTATTTTTACTTAAATTGTCACATACTGGTGAGTTTTTCAAACTGCCACACCTAAACAGTAGTACTGATAATATATAACTTTTATATAGTATTTAAATGTCCAGAACACTAATTCTAGGTCCTAGAAGTGTTTCACAATCACTAATTACTCGGTCACTACAAACATGTTATCATCTAGCAAGATAAAATTGAAGCAGAATGATTAAGCCTTTGGCCTTAAGATAAAGGTAGTGCAAGAAGAAGCATCAGAATTCAATAATTGCCGCGTATGAAACTTGAGATACTGTTATTTCAAATTTCTTAGATAATGAGGCAAAAACTCACAAGTGATATTTTAAGAACAATTGTGTCTGGAAAAATGTGAGAAACCATGGGAAGAATAAACTGCTTTAGAATCTTTGGGTCCTGTGGGTTTAGACTGGCTCAAATGAGGTAAAAGCATCTGTATTTATGGTATGGAGTGAACTCTTTCATTGTTATAATAGTGATGGGAAAGAGGAGGAGCAAGTCAGGAGGAAATATTTCTGGCTGCCATGGGCCATGAAGTTGGTAATAAGCACTTCTGTATTTCCTATTGAATTCTGTCCTTACCGTGAACTTGAGTCTCTTCTAGCAGGATAAGCAGCCATAAGTGCATATGTTGTTCCTGACGGACTGTATGTGATATTATTCATGACTTTCTCAGCAAATCTAGAGGACTGTGGGCGAATCTGCTTTCGTCCATGTGAGATGGAATGCAGATAAATACCAATTGACAAAATGAACAAAGATAGAAATAAAAGCCAAACCCAAAACCTTAGGTGTTTTGTTGTTAAAATAAGAAATAAGGTTTGAACAAGAATATAATTTTGTGAGGTATTGGAAAGATACTACCAAGTGGAACTCAAAAATGGGGAAACTGAAAGGAGAGAAAAAAAAAAAAAGAAAATGCTAAATTCATAACGAGATCACCTATTATACCAATATGTTACTGCTTAAAATCAGTTTGTGCTCTCCTGCCAATCCCATCTAATTTGCATTGAGGGAGGTTAGAAGAAGGTGGCAGCTGTGCATGGCGTATCAGGGCCTGAGAGAGTGGACATTTTGCCGTACACTTGGTCACACTGCGGTGTAGTGCTGGCACGGGTCCAGAAGGATGATAAGTACTGGCTTGTTTTGATAAGAAATATTAATTAAATCGTGTGAGAGAACAGAATGAATGATACAATCGTTGGTTCTATAATTGGTAATAGACTCTGTGTTGTTGTTGCTTTTGTTGTTAGTGTGTATTAACAGCCCTAAGTACTTGAGGGCATATTATGATAAATGCTGCACATATGTGTGCATAATTACTTATCTGCATGTGTATACATGCTGACAATAGTGAGAAGGTCTTTGGTTTAAGGAGTTACAAAAATTTGAAGTAACGTATAAGATGTGTCACGAGGTAAGGAGGGGTGTTTCTTCTTAGTAATGGCTGTGATACCAGAAAAACTGATTAATGGAACTGAAGAGGAAAAGATAAAAACAATAGAAAGATTGAAAAAAGGAGGGGAGAGTGATAGTTGAGGAAGAAAATACACTAAAATATACTGCCAATGGGTTTGATATAGAATATATTGGTGTAAAACAAAGCAGGAGCAAAATAGCAATTCCAACTATACCTGTGGGTGTTAATCCTCTGTTACTGGGAACAGCTTATAGACTTCAACACGCATAGATTTTTGCTGTGACAGGACTAAATCTAGAAGACAAATAAAACATTAATTCAGTTTCCTCATTCACTTCAACTTCTGTAGTCACCAGAAGACACTTTAATGAATGTTTTCTGAGTCAGTTGATTTTTAGGGTTGTCCAGTACAAAAAGAGAAAGTAATGGAACTACTTTCCTCAACCAGTTGAACCTACATTATAAAAACAACTTTAAAACTTTTTTCCTACTTTGAAGCCTACAGAGAACAAACTGCCAAAAGTTTCATTTGAAGATCTTTATGGTCCCTTCCAACTCTAAAAATTCAGTGAAATTCAGTGAAGCTAATTCTTAGCTTATTTTTGCAGCTGCCTACTATCACTTTTTATTCATGTTGACTTTGCTGAACCAGCATTGCCTCTGTCAGTCATGTACGCTGGAAGGACTACATCTAGAAGAGCAGGTTGACTCAGCAAGTGTAAGACCAGCAGGCTGGTTGCAGCCAATTTCAGCAGGAGGATTTGAAAGTTATCCTATAACTTGCTCTGCAACCTGTTCAGCAAAACAGATGGAGAGCAGAGGCAGACAGACACAAGGGCAAATAGGAGTAAGAATGCAAGGGTAGTAGGACAAAGAGGGGAACTTCGTAAATAGAGGGGTGAGAAAGAAGAGATTTTTAAAAAAGAGGCAGGGAAAAAACAAAAAAAAAAAAGAGTTGATAGAAAACTCCTAGCAAAGGTTCGGGTGTGAATGCATAGTTGTATACTCATTTTTTGTGGAAATATGTGTCCTATTATTTGTAAATAAGCCTTTAATAGTTGGGGTTTGCTGCTGCTGATACATTTTTACCTGACCTAGGTGTTAGCTTACGTAGTGGCTTATTTCAAGATCGAGTTAATTTTCTCTCGTGGTTCCTTGCTCCCTGGAGAGAAAATAAAACAACCTCATAAAAAAACAAACAGTAAACCTGCAACCATCAAAAAAACCCACCAACCCAAGAAACCCCCCTAAAACTCCAGAAAAACAAAACCACAAACCATTGCAATTTTACAGTATCATCCAAGTTCATGATACAATATGAAACGATCAATACTGCAGATTTGGTAGAATGTCATTTCACTTTGAAAGTCTTATTTATTCAGAGAAATTCTAGAATAGTTTTGCTGAAGTCAGTGAATTTCTACACTTTCTTGTAATACACTTTATTGTAGTACAAGAATATTATTCTGTTAACTATTTTGTTAAGGAGATTACTAGTATTTGCTAGGGTTTGCTAGTATTTATCTATGTTATTTAGTATAATATTGTAAATTGGTGTTTGGCAGCTAATATAACCCATCTAATCATCATTGATGCATTATTTTACTCATAATTCAATTAGCTTTTGCTGTGGTACACGTTTTCATTACTCAGTAATTCCTTTAGCAAATATTTATTAAAGATTTGAGTGCCATTATCATTCTGTATTAACTGGTTATATTGCTTGTTTTACATCAGTTCACTGTTTGTATGTGATATTTAATGAAGTGTTAATATCTGTAAGCGCATTACTGGTTTACATCCATTAAACTAGGACACTGTAGCCTACTCCAAAGTCTTCTGGAAGAAAATAAGGGGTCTTTCCATTGCTCACAAAGACTTCAGAATAGCTTCATTAACTAATCTGTATCGTAGCTTCTCTTATAGCATGGGTACTAACAAATAAAGAAAGCTAAATTTGGTTTACTTAAGACAAATCCACAGTAGTTGTGCATTTCTAGCTCATGAACAATAACACTGGCTGGATAATTTGCTAAGAGTTTGATCAACTTTCTCACTGTGTTTCAAGATCAGAGAAGGATGACATTAAAAAGCACACCACTAAGGAAAAATAATAATCTAATTTTCTGAAGATGAACAAAATTAACCTTCATTTGAATATGCAAGCATGCATAGCGTTTGGCAACTTAAAACCGTCCTTCTCCGAGGACACAGGAGGCAGTGATGAAACTGCTTATATTCCAACTGAAAACTTCATTCTTAGAGGCTTTTACACATGAGTAAGTGCTAAATAATAATAATAAGCAGAGACTGAAACAAACTACTGGTATCTGAAGGGTGTCAATGCAGTCAAGATAAAGAACTGGGAGCTCTT
This sequence comes from Calidris pugnax, assembly GCF_001431845.1. Taxonomy (NCBI): domain Eukaryota; kingdom Metazoa; phylum Chordata; class Aves; order Charadriiformes; family Scolopacidae; genus Calidris; species Calidris pugnax. The sequence continues at coordinate 14,751,044 of NW_015090842.1, forward strand.
CAAGTGAGTCGGGGTGTGACAAAATCTGTACTGATGAATGCTGACATCCTGAATAAAATCACTACATGACTTCACGTAGGTCAAGAAACTACATTGTTTCCCTGAACCACAATGACAGCGGGGTGACAGAGATTAATAGCTTTGTATTGACTGAGCAACTTCCAGTTCCTTATCTTTGTCAAGTCAAGGCTCTGTCCAAGAGCTGAAATTGTTATTAGACTTATAATTGCAAAGACATTTAAAGGGTTTCCCCTTAAGGGACTATGAAATCCAATAAACCTTTCATAAAACCTCAAGCATTCAAGTGCAAAACCCTTGTCTTGGAGACAGGCACGCTCACAGCCATAACAGGGGAAACCTTGAAGCCTCACACATTGAATAATGTTTGATTTATGAAGTTGGTTTTGAATTTGTATCCGTTGGTTTATTAAAAATATATGAAAGAATGTTTTAAATATGAGTGAGCTGTGTTCACTTCTGTCTTGATCAAGTACTCTATGTGTCCGAGCTGGAGGTTTTTCTTCACCTGTCACTTAGATTCATGAGATCTCAGGAATACTGAATTTGTATTGCTAATTTAAGGCGCTTAATTCAATTTGGATGAGATTAAATCTCAATTCCTCACTGAAGTTTCAAAATAAAAGCTTTAAGATCAAGCTTGGGTTTCTTTATTATTGTTGATTTGTAAGGAAATGTTTGCAGCGTGTAAAGAGTTTTCAGCGCTGTATGTCAGATTTACTTAATGAACCTCTTTGAATGAAAGAATGCAGTGTTTTAAAGCAGTAGATTTAGTGCTTATCTCTGTGGCTTACTTAGAGTCTGCTCCAGTACAACATAGTGTAAATTGAGAGATTGCACTGGCCTCAGGAGATACCGGATTCTTTTGTTTAAGAAGCTTGAGCTTTGCTAGGAAATTATTGGGGCTTGTCAGTAACCCACGCTGTGCTCAGTTTTCTGTTACTCTTTTTATTTACTTACTCCAGAGCTTAAAGGGCTTGAATTGATGCCAGTCATAGGTGGTCGTTGCAGTCATTTTGCAGCGGAGCATTTTGCATGGTGCAAAGTAATGTAGAATCTGCCCTGTGATTTTAAAGAAGGGAAATATCATAAAACTGCTCTGTTGTATTTAGTACCTTATAAACTCTGTTGATTTTTTTTGTTGTTAATACATTAAAAAATGAACCGTTAAAATAATTAAAAACTAGCTTCTTAACAGTGATAATGAGATTTAATAGCCATAATGCGTTGTCATATATCTTTCTATAAGCACTCATTAATTCTTCCATTTTCAGCAAAACTGAATGTCATTCACTAGAACTAGTTACTCCAAGTTATACAGCTCTATACCAGTGTGTCTGCAGCCACAACATACTACTCTTTAAATATTTCAGCATGTAGTGATATGCATGGTCGTCTTATGCCAGTATTTGCCAGTATTACTGTACTTGCCACCACCCATAGTCACAAGCCATATCCCAGGAACAGCAGAGCCATATTGAGATTATATCTGATCTTCTATTTTGCTCCAGAGAAGACACTCTGAGCTTATTGATAATAAGAAATTTTTTTTTGTTCTGGGGACCTGTAAACTTGAGTATTGAAGTGACTGTAACATCTACGTGCATGGATCATAAAAAGGCTTATTTCTTGTTTGTCATGTGTCCACTCAATTTGCACAAGTGTTTTGGACTAAGCAACCATTATCAGATTCAAACCTTTTTCGTTCGTAGAATAAAGGACCTCTCTAAGATTATACAGTGTTAAGTATTACTCTGAGGATCCCGCTTATGCTTATATATAGTTATATATATACAGAGAGAGAGAGTCTAATAGCTAGATAGACCTAAAAACTGAGATTTTTAGAATTGACTTTTCTCCTTTGTCTTGAGATTAATCCAAAGATTTGTTGAGCAACATTGCTGAGTAGAATAAAGAAAAATAAGAAGCAGTTTCAGCTACCATGAATTTCGGTCAATGTAAGGTCTACAATAACACAGCTGAAACTAGTTAGGCTTCTTGACATTGAAGAGCCATAAATTGCAGGATTAGAAGGTATCTCTGGACTGTTCAAACTGTTGGGGAGCATTTAGAAATATAGGACTGTAGCTTGCCTTAGAGGCAGACTTGCATAAAAGACTTTTTTCCAAGTTTTTTGTGCAAGTTTACATATATTCAAAAATGCTCAACTAAAGACAAATGAAATTATTCAAGCTTTTATTTTCAGTTGTCTTCAGTTTTTGGAATTCTCTGGCAGCTTTAGTACTGACTGATCTGGTGACTCGCATAAGACAAGTGAAATGCAGAAAGAAGAAAGGATGTATTTCAGATGTCCGAAGGAGCAAGTATTCATTAATTGTTTTATGACTTGACCTTTAGATAGAATGGCGAGTAATTTTCTTATGGACTGAGATTATTATTTTTTTTAAAATCTCCTAATTTGCTAACTATTTTTTCTTCTAAGAACTTTCCAGTGGTTACAGTCTAATTCAAATGAGCAAGTTGTATTAGTCCTTTCATTATGTACATACGTTTGCAGGTACACCTGTATAGAAGCATGTCAGTATGTATTACAAAAAAAGTTCTATTCCAGTATTGGAATCCTGAAATTTGCTTTTGATAATGATCATATAATTATTTTATAAGTAATGTATTAATTATCTGCTATAAAGGTTATAAGCTCTTATGGCTTGATTTAAACATGTCAAAAGGTATATATATATATTAAAAAAAATTATTTCATCATGTCTATTGCATAGAAATGGAAGAACAGTGAAAAATTAACATTATTTAAAGCTTTTATTCCTATGTCTCATACATGTGTGTTATCTGGGAAACATCAAGATGATCTGAACACATCAGAAAAAAATTAGGTAAATGACATTCTATCTTAGCATGTGATAGAAGGTTTTTTGTATTTGAAACTCTTCTTTTTCTGCCTAGAAATGTTGCCAGAATGGAGTTTCAGGACTTTGACCATTTGTCTGGCAGGTCAGTTAAAATTTTGGATAAATTGTACTGCATGTATGCATGCCAATCCTACCCCAGGCATGATGACACCTTACACACTCTGCGTGTCCAGTGAATTCTGTGTACCATACACGTGTGACAATGCACACCCTTTTCTCTTGGAAATCCTGGAAAGAAAAATAGGAGTTTGTTCTTTCGTTGCTGACTGACCACTCCTCTCATAAAAACACAAGCAGCTTCTCCACTGGTGACCTTCCATTGTGGTTTATTATTGCTTGCTAAGGTCAGATTTTGCTTTGATAGGGATATTTTCTCCAAAAGAGCTTTCTGAATGTGGCCAGCAAGTAAGAGGGCTGGAGTTTTAAAACAGCCATTGAAGCAGTAGTTGCAGCTTGCTGCAGTGCTCTCTTACCTGGTAACTTTTTTTTTTCCTACCTGAGAAAGTGGGATACTTGAATCATGTGACTGTGAGAACTGAAATCAGCTGGAACTGTCTTGTTACACAGCATTATATGCATATTATCAAAAGCAGATAAGCAGAGGATTGTGTTTCATGCAGTGTCAGGATTGTGTTCACTGAGGGTAATTGGTAGTGAAAGTTCAGTGTGACGTACAACAGCCAGCGCTTTAGTCATATTGAATATAAGGACATGGTATGGGCAACAGGCAAAGTACTCTGTTTTGTACAGGAAGAATTGTCAAAGGATGTAACAAACTGGAATGGACACAAACTGGAAAAAGTACTTGTTAAAAAGGCTGAGGTATGAGGTGAAAGCTGTTGTGTTTCTGTTTGGTGGTTTGGAGTCCATTGAAAAAGGAATAATATCATTAATCCTCCTAAGTATTTGTGTAAATATTTGATTTTTCATATTATGCTTTTTTCCTCCAGTGTTATTCATATATCAATGCCAATGCTAATTTCTACATATATTGCCACAAATTAACCTGCCTTTGTTACTCAATTTGTGACAAAAAAATTAAGCAGTAAAACGTGGCTTAGAGAAAACTGTAATCAGTTAAGTTAGCCACTGCCTGTTGGCAGAAGATGGGCAGTCTAGTCAAATCTTCTCTTACTGAATGTTTACCAACAATTTTCTATCCATGGATATTATTTTGTAGGTGTTGTTCTTGTATATACTAAGCAAGAAACCTCTGTATTCTTAATCACATAAATATACTATGTATTCTCTACCTGTAATTGTGTGCAAGAAAGAAATGAAGAAAGAAATTAAGGTACATGTTCCTAAGCTGTTTGGATCCCATGCTGCTGTGCAGTTTGGTTATCAGAATTGTTGTTGTTATATTGCACAGTTCATGCAACAAGTCAAAAAGCCAGAGAGCTGGTGACCTATTGGTCAAATTGCCAAAAAGGATGGAGTGAACAGACTAGTCCAGTATCTGCAACGTACAGTTCAAATTCTTAAGTCAATTTTTTGAAGTAAAACATGAATCCCGAAGTAATAACTTAGTTGTGTGACAAATAGAATAGAAACTACTTAACTCTTAGCATAAAAGGCCCGTAGTATCTGCCTTGTTATTAATAACCTAAAGCTGGAAAACTAACTGAAGCTCTGAAGCTGTTTGTTTCTTTCTCTTTTTTTTTTTTTTTTTAAGTCCTTTTCCATACATTAGTTTCGCCTTGGTCCATCTGAATAGTGATGTTTCATAGTTGTGGTTACATTTAGTTATTTATTGAATTTATTTATTTATGTATAGTGGCATCTTTAACAAATCCAGAAGACAAACTGTCCAATAGTAAACTAATATTTTAGTAGCTATAGTTTGGTTTTGTTTGTAGTAACAAAAGTTTCAAAAGTCTATACGTGGGGTATTTTTACACCTAGAGGGGAGAATTAGTAAATACAATTTCTGTTCAGCTCCAGGGTTCATGTATCAGGAAACCAAGACAATTTCTGATTTTCTCTGTTAGCTGCGAAGTGTAGACACTATGTTTCTAACATAGCTTGAAATCCATGCTTAAGCAGGTTCAACAGCCACTCAAGATTTCATGTGGTGCTTTCTCAACATATTCTTACTTTTTTGGGTAATAGAAAATAACATTAATATGGGCAACAGATAATTAGATGTCTCCCTGTCAAATATTCCCCACAGATTCTTAGCAAAGCTTATGAATGGCAAAATACTATAGGAAGAAAAGCTTTCTAGCATGGATAAATAATTTAGAGCAAGAGAAAAATCAGGGTTCATGCTACAATAGTACTTTGTTAGCAGTGCTAGGAATCAGTTGCAGTGATCATTTGGTTGCCATTTCATCATTTATTTCAGCAGATGATTTATTATTAATCATTTTGCTGCAACTGGTGAGATACTTAAAGCGCTGACAGTGGCCAGATGCTTCGAGCCTAATCCTGTCCAGTTGAAAACCAACATCATATGAATGCGGTTTAGGTGATCTCATGTAGCTCATGCTATTACTTGCCCCTCTGGTTATCTCTTGTTTTGAGAATCAAAAGGGATCTTAACTATACATTAAAGATCTCTGATCTCATGACATACTAATATGACCTCCCGTTATACACAACAATCACTATTTGTAAGTTCTTTGTACTGTAGTCAGAGGGTATCCTACTGGCAAACCACTGAGAAGCCAACATTTCCTAATAGTTAGGAAATAGTTAGCAACCCTTGCTTTCTCTCCACTCTTCAGGAAGTATTGGCACTAACTAGGCAGTTAGGAGTAGTCTGGTAAATTTTGATAAGAGTCCAATTTTTAATAGCTGTATCTGTGGCGGTTTTTGGTGGTTTTCTTGCAGGTTTTGTGGTGGGGTTTTTCTGTGTATTTTTTTGGGGGGGAGGGGGGTGTTCTTGTGCTTGTGTGGGTTTTTTTGTGTTTTATTTTTAGGATTTGAAATCATCATCACTGTAACCCACTGATTTTTTTCACTTATAACTTGCTGCATAGAGTGAATAATATTCTTTTGAAGTATATTCAAGCAAGCAGTGGATGCTGAGGATGGCCCAGTCTTATGCAAGACAGTCTGTTCTCCTAGTACTTGTTTCACATTGTTTTCTCGTTTATCCTGAGATAGCTCATTTGCACTCAGCAGCTTGACTAAAATCTTTGCCAAGTCATCCAATTTGCTTTTTTAAGTTCCAAAGGGAGCTACAAAAGAGTTCTTCTCCATTCATAACAGTATTAATCTAACTGTACAGAGCTGCAGAGAAGATGGGAAAGGATAGAATAGAATTCATTACACTTTCATCCCAGGAAAACATAAGATTTCCTACTTCCATCCAAACTTTTTGTAAAAGAGATGTAAAGATAAAACCAGGCTATTCTTCCTTCCAATTCCTTTTTATTCAGGATTGAACAAGCCTTAAAGGATAGTAGTTATCAAGTTAAGTAGAGTTCCTTTTCTGTTCTAATAACATATGGGATTTACTCTTCCTAATTTTGGTAGTACAAAACTTGAAAGATTGCAGAAAATGAACTTATGTTCAGCAACTGCTGCAGATGTTATTTATTACACAAATATAAAGATAAAAGAATTGTTGTTATTGATTATTGATATATTTTTTTTTCAGTTTAACTGAAACCTCATTTAGGACTGTGTATCTACTGAATAAATGTGCTACATCTACCAGATGTATCATCAGAGATGTTTCCTCCCCTGAAGACGTAATGGCCCTTATGATTCAGTGACATGCACAAATATAAATCATATAAAGGCAATATCTTTTAAATATATCCACTACTGTACTTTAAATCCTGGACATAGGCTAAAGCTGTGAGTGTTTTGCTGGATCAGAGCCTTATTTAAAATGGGGTGCCATAATGGCAAGTAATAAACCTTAGGAAATTCAGTTATCCATGTAGCAAATACATGCAATCATGTATGTCACCTCTGTGCATGACTCCATGTTTTAAATTCAAGTGAAATTATACATTATTATGACAGCTTTCTAATGTTAGGTGTCCATCAGAAGAAGAAAAGGGGAAAAAAAAAAAGTGCTTTCAAACATTTAGTGAAGAAAAAATGATTGTTAATTTTTTTTTTTAATATGGAAAGTGAGAAACAATTTATTTTCAGAAACTATTGACTTCAAGGATCCTAGGTCTGGGAGGAGAATCTTTATTAGTTTATGTAATCAAAATGTTGAAAATGTTTCTGTTTCTGTAGCCTTAGTTCTGTTTTTTTCTTAAAAGTAATAAACACTGTACACAGGAGTATTGCTAAAGTAGACTTCTGATAGCAACCTGGGGTGTTGGATAAAGTTACATTGCTCTGGGAAAAAAAATTTCTGGTGTTTTTATGAGTATTTCTATAGATGAAAATACTTGGGAGAGGGTGGGGGAAGGGAATGATATTTGAGCTACCACTTTAAAATTGTTTGAATGTGGGAGATTGTTTCTCACAGGTTGCCTAGGTAAACAGAGTATTTTTTAATATTCTGGATTTGCCAGAATTTTCCCTCTAGATGTGTAAACATACTAGATGCAGGTTATTATTGTGTGTGGAGAGCTTCAAGCCATATTACTTCCCTTCTTCTCCAGCTTCCTCTTTACTCTGCAATTGGGCAGATTCTTTGTATCACCATACGTGTGAACGTGTACCCACTCGGTGACAGATGAGAGAGAGTCATATGGGACATACTTTCAAAACAAATGGGACTAGCATATAGAAATGGATGGAAACGATGCCTACTGTTTTGCTGACTTCACTGCTATTATAATTTATGTGAGCAAAAACTTTATCTCAACTTTTTCTGTGTCTCAGCCTTGCATATTTTAGCTGAGGTTTTTATAGTCAAAATGGATTCTCTACAACTTGCACATCCTCAGTACTAATGAAGATGCTTCAGACCAGATGAGACTCATCCTCAAATAATTCCCTTGTATTACCATAGTCACCCCAGTGGAATAGAAAAAGAATTAATGCAAAGCCTGTCAAATAGAAAATTGTTATTGTAATATTCAAGCATCTCACTTCAATTTGTTTTCTGCTTGGTCAGATTTTGACCCTGGACTTGCTCTGAGGCAAATAACAGAGCAGGATGTAGCCCAGATACTTTATTTAGAAACTGCTGTAATCTATGCATTCTTTTTTTTTTTTTCTTCTCTACTCAGTTTAGCTATATATATTATAGTCTTTAAAAATAACTTGTTGAATAATAAGGCTCATGTTAGTAGTACCGTTAAGAAATTATTTCATAAGGATATTCTTGACAACAAGAGGTCTTTGGACTAACTGGAAAGCAGAGACTAGTGAAAATGCACAGTATATTTCAAAGTAATTAAAGTAACATTGGTCATCAAACTGTATAGGTACTGAAGCAAATAAACTAGAATTTATTGATCTGCTGGGGAACTGATATAGTTGCTTATATGAAATGATCTGTGATTATCTGAAATTTTTCAGCTGTCAACTGGTGTGTTGATAACTTAATAAAATATCTCCCTATGCTTTTTGATCTACAAAACAGAATGGCACGATCTTGTTATTTAGTGTTGCTTGTGCAAACAATTTACCAGATTTCACTTGTCTTAGTGAAAGGATAAACAATCTAAATGAAATACAGTTTACATAGGGGCCTCCCAAGTGCATCTTCTTTGGCTAGTTTTCAGAAAGACAGTGTTGTGTTTTCATGGTGGTGCCAACGGTATCTTCCAGTCCCGTGCTGGGAAAGTGCGTGTTTTCAAAAAAAAAAAAAAAGGCACTCAGTTGTGGTACCCTTATCCAGCCATCTAGTTATAATATGATAGAAGGCTATCAGATTGGTCAAGCTTGATTTACCCTTGGTAAATCCATGTTGACCACTTCCAATAACTTCTTTGTCTTCAGTATGTTTGTAGATGACATCCAGAACAAGTCATTCCATTATTTTCCCAGGGGCAGAGGTGAGACTAATTGGCCTGTAGTTCCCTGGGTCCTCCTTCTTCCCCTTTTTGTAGACTGGAGTGATATTTGCCTTCCTCCAGTCCTCAGGCACTTCTCCTGTTCTCCATGACCTTTCATAAATGATGGAGAGTGGTTCAGCGATAACATCTGCCAGCTCTCTCAGCACTTGTGGGTGCATCCCATCAGGGCCCATAGACTTATGGATGTCTAGTTTGGCCAAGTGGTCTCTAACTCAATCCTCCCCAACAGAGGGAAAGTCTTCCTCTCTCCAGACCATCCCCCTTGTTTCCAGGGTCTGGGATTCATGAGGGGCAGCCTTGGCAGTGAAGACCAAAGCAAAAAGGCATTCAGCAGCTCCACCTTCTCTGTGTCTTCCACCACCAAGGCACCCACCTCATTCATCAGTGGGCCTAGTTTTTCCCTAGCCTGCCTTTTTTTGATTGATATACTGAAAAAAACTCTTCTTGTTATGTTTAACTGTGGTGGCCAAGTTAAGTCCTGCTTGGGCTTTCTCCCTTCTAATTTTTCCCCTACATATCTTCACTACACCTTGATATTGCTCATGATGAACCAACCCCTTTTTCCAGAGATTGTAGGCTGTAGACAGAAGAGTACGATTTTGCAGAGAAGACACTAGGAAAATGGAGGAAACAGAAGCAAGCTAGTTAAAGGCCTGTAAAGAATGACCTATGTTATTCAGTATAAACAGGTGGATTTGGATTCCGAGGAAACACGGTTATGGTCCAAAGGAAGACAAAAGAGGCAACACTCAAAACAACGAGCTAAACAGCTTTGTTCATTCCAGGGACACAAACAAAGGCTGATCAAAGCTTTTCTTTAGAATAGCTGTTATTGCCTCAAGAACAGTTGTTGCCTCAAGTGTAGGGAAACAGTCCAGTCATGTTCAAAGAAATTTACTGCTGCTAAGGGTTAATATAACAGTTGCAACTGAATGTTCAAATATTCACCATTAGGAAAAAATTCCCAGAAGGGCAACTTAGTTAATTGCCTCACTACTGGGAAATTAAGCAATATTATTGTTCTTACTACAAGGCTACTTTTTTCTCTTATCAGGGACTAATAATGGTAAAGAATTCTTGGGAGTTTGATGTAGAATTATGATCAGTTTTAAATGTCCTAAGGAAGGCTGCAAATCTTCATGTATTCCTTCTGCCATATGTAGCCAATAATTTTCATCATAAGATCTCTGTGGAAATTGAACAAAATGTCTTGATAGGAACAAAATTAACACAGGTCACACATCACTCCATATGGCAAGTCACTGTGCCAAGACAACTCAAGGTGCTTTGTAGTGGATGGAAAGTCACTAACAAATACCTTTCTCTGTCAAGCAGTGTTTCTGTTAGATAAAGAAAGTTTGACATCCATGTCTTCAGCCAAGATCCATCAGTGGTTTTCCATTACTTTATTACATTAGCTTAATTTGACCTAGAAGAAAATATAGATGCCTAAGCACAAGATCTGTATCCTTGTGTACTCACCTCAAATACCTTGAGAAGGGGAAAAAATTGGCATTGGAATGTTTAAAAAGAGTCATTATAAATTCTTCCTTGCTGTGCTAGTGCTTGACCTCTGCAGAATTCATATTCTTTCCCTGCCTCTGTTCATCTCCCTTTCTTTTGCATTTCAGCTAGGAAAAAATGACCACATACTATTTTTTGGTTTACGTATGGGAAGTTGCTTTCAACTTTACCAATGTCTGTGCACTGAGAACTGGAATCACAGTTTTTATCTGGCCGATTCATACACATCAGGCTGCAGTGTGAAGGTTCTGTGATTTAGCCAGATCAATTCAGTCTCATAGCATCACTGAATAGAAAGCTCCTCACTGAACTTCTGCCTACAGGGCCAAAATTTTATCACTTCTTAACTATGTATTTCACACACAGTTGTGTATGAAAGTACTGTGGAGTCCATACTGAATCTGTGCTTGTATTTGGAACTATTAAAACCCATAATACTGCCTCTTGCCTCGCACTTTCCTGCTGTATTCTACATGCAGGTTTAAACATGTGTTTCTGAAAATGCCTCATAAATAATATGTGATTATGACACGTGCCTGTTGATATGGGTGCAAAATCAAGTGTAATATATGCCACATATTGCAGTATATGCCACTAAATAGTTTCTGGTTTGCTGATATAACATATTAGTTCTCAACTTGGTTTTTTATATACTTCAACTCTTCCAGCACTTTCTGCCTGAATAATCTAAGTGTGTGCTATGGCATTCCTAACTTGGGAGTGTTTTCATTCTCCAAGTAACATAGAATAAAATAGAGATTTTTAAATAGGTAGGTTTGAACAGGGTATTGACAGCAGTTCTTCTAGTGAAATTAAGCATTTGAATGCAGCATAGTTTTGCGTTGCTCTGATTAGGCTAATCACATCCCAGGCTTTTGGAGATATGGTTTCTCTAACAACTTAGATAAGAGCATAGTGCATATTTCTCTTTGTTGCTGCTTGTAGGGTTATCAATAAGGAAAGGTAAATCCTTCCTGTGAATCTTCAGTCTCCAGTGATCTGGTCCTTATAGCCAGGTTCAAGTGCCTTTCAAATCAAAAAGAATTTTTCTATTGCCCTTAATGAAGTTGGATTGGACACTATTTGCTATATAATCAGGACTCAAGAAATCAATGTTTGAAGTACTACTGTGGTTTTCATAATTCAATAATGATTTCCTGTGTTAACCACCACCATTTTCTGTGTTAGAAGATGCTTAATCACTAACAACAAATACCTGTGTATCATTCTGTCTTCTCATGCCTATAAGTAAATAAACACATAAAATAGCCATATAGAAAATGAAGGTTAAAGATGGAAATGACACAAGCTGAAATGCAGCGTGGTAATGACAAATTTTCCATTCACATTACATAGATATATCTTATCTTACAAAACTACAATTAGTCACTTTCCAGTATACTTATCATACTGGAAAGTGACTAATTGTAGTTTTGTATTCCTTTTCTTCTATTATCCAAATGAATGCTCTGTGAAATATTTTTTGACGTTCTCAGGAGAATTATCTTTTCCTAGAGTATGTGTTTACAGTAGCACCAAGGAGTGAGGTTTCCTGTCCCAATGTTTTGGTTTTTTTCCTTTGGTCTGCTGTTCAAGTAAGGAGCAGACTTGACACCCATCCTCTTGTTATCCTATATATGAAGTTCCCATGTTCCAACTTTGTAATCTCACAGTTCAGAATTAACTTCCACTATGGGCTGCATTCATTTTAGGGGGATTTGCTCACAATATTGAAAGACGGGATGATATAAATGGATTAGAACTCCTGGGTCTTGCTCCCCATCTCATTCTCATTGTGCTTTGATCTTCTCTCTGCTTCCTCCGGGAAGCTGGGTATCAGAAAGAGAAAAGATTCTACCCATTAAGCGTAAAAGACCTCTGATGTTTGATGCAGGGAAAGCATCTACCATGTTAACAGATTTGTCAGAGAGCTAAGTGTGTGCAGAGGTACTATCTTTTGTTCTGGGTTTGTACAAAAAAGCCTCCAAAACCAAAAAACAACAAAACCCAAAACTCCACACTGTGCTCCCCCCCCAGTCCAGTACTGGCAAATAACTAAAGCTCCTGAGAATATTTTATATTTTACTATTTTTTTATTTTTATGGGAAACTGGTCCTGTGATAATTATTTAGAAGAAGAAATATAAATGCTATTCTTGTAACACCCAAATGCCTAAGATGCTGCCTATTTATCTCCATTCTACATGTGATTTCAACTAAGCTGAGCAAATCTTTCATGAAGTGTTGAAAAAGTCTATTCTGTTGAGAGAGTTAAAATGTGGGTCGATGCTCCAAATGTTGGTCTGCTCATAGGCTAGGACTTGTTTCCTCCACAAACACATCCCCCCCTATTAAAAATTAAATGTAATTTGTCTGCCTCTGATAGCATTCCAACTAACTTACTCCTACCAGAAAGCTTAGATTTAACAGAGCTGTGCCTAAAGATTTAACAGATACTGTTACTCTCTACACATTTCTCAGATTTTTATTGTACATAACTTTTCAGAGTCTTGAGCCTCCTGTGTAATAAAAGGTGTTAGAAGCTCAGGTTATTACCAAAGTGGCAGCCTCAGGCAGGAGAGAAAATTGGCACAGAAAGACACGCGCTTACTTTCCTCCTCCTTTTTCCTGCCTCCTGGCTTTACCCTCATCTAATGCACCACCAACTTTCAAACTCTGGTTTCTGAAATATGTAGACTTTTAATGTTATCTTTGCTGTATTAAGTATGTGTATTTTAAATGTGAAAAAAGTATGAGAGCATCATTATCTACGGTTATATTTATCTGTAATTCAGTCTATCAATTTGTACATTAAATTGTAGCAGGATGCTATTGTTACAACAACAGTTTAACCTTCAAGTAGGTTGCCTCAGTTGCCTTTTCCTCTTATCTTACTGCTTATTTGTAACTCGAGTACCTTTGTTTCTGCACACAAACAACTCTTCTCCAAACGTATTCCCCTAGCCCCTCGCTCTGACCTCCCACAAAAGAACAATATGACAGTCTTACTTCCCTAAGGCACTGATTCAGCTTCTGCTGAAAATTGAAGCATCTTCACTGACTTCAGAAAGATCCAATATGGCCTGTTCAAAGACAAATCCAAAATATCCTGCTTGGTAAAAATGAAGTCATACGATTAAAATTAGAAATTTGCTCTTTCCTTTGGGCTGCTGAAGTATCCAGGTTTTCATAAAAAGCCCTGAGAAGGTGTTAATTCCTTGGCACCCAAGCCTCACAACCTGAAAATAACCATCACTTTCCATCTGTATTCCTCTCCTAGAACAACTGACAGGGAGTTCAAAGTTCAAATTTTGCCAGAACGTCCTACTTGAGGATCCAATGTATATAAGTGTTCATTTCTCTTTCAGTTCACCCGTCATACCGAAGTAACTTGCCATAGTACTATTTTAAGATGTCATGCAACCACATTTTGCATTGCATTTATTGATTTCCTGATCTTCTGAATGCTGTCTCTGTTGGATAGATTGCACTGCTGAAGTGTAATGTTGTTGTATTTTTACCTAAATGCTTTACTTCATCAGTGGGCTGAAAGTTAGCCAAACACATCCCCAAGCAGTTGCGTTGTTTACATGTTACTACTGCAAAAGGAAGACAGGGAGCTGAACATTTTCAAATTTGCTGAAGTAGTTCTGTGGTGTTTCTCACAGGTGGCTGGAATTAAATTGACTAAGTGGTTTCTCCAAGCACAGCACCTGTCATATCTTGTCTCCTTTTCATAACTTCAAAGATATGAAAGTCATAAAACCAAGCCCAGAAAGGGTCAGAAGTCACAAGCTTCTTTGATTGATGTTTTGTCATATTTTGGCTCATTACTTCACCAGAAATCTTCTCTTCTAAATTTCAGAATTTATGAGCTCCCACAAAATAAATATTATTAAAACCTAGGCAAGAGGATCAGTGTGAATCTAAACAACATGCATGAATCAAACCTTTATGCCTCCAGGATGCACTCGGAATAAGAAGATACAATAGAGATTACATTCAATGTATTTGTTATCTATTTCTTTGACCTTACAGCCACCTTACAGTGGCTGAACAGTTCTTGAAGGAAATATTTTTTTGCTGCTGTGTACAGAAGATGCTTTTTAATGAACACCACAGGGTTTACTGATCGCTCTTAATGAGTTAGGAACAAGTGTCCTGCAGATAAATTGTCACATATCTTTAGAAATAAACCAATCAATGAAGGTGATGTATAGAATGATAGAGTTATCTGTACTTCTCCAAAAGAGAAAACAAATATATCAATGTCCTTAATGTTTTATATAAAAGACACTTAAGGAGCTGGCAAAAACTCTGTTAGACCTGTATTTCAGATCTTAAGAATCAATAACAGCAGTTAAACTGAGATTTAGAGACTCTTACAAACAGTACCAGTAACAATATTCAAAGAAACAAAGGAACTGAAGGTTGTCACAGTAAAAAAAGAAGAGTCTGATTTTTGTCACCGTGTCTCAGTACTTTTTTTCAAGAGGTATCTTTTAGGAGAAATAGCTGCCTCTGAATGTTACTGTAACATACATTGTTTTATACAATGAGTTTACCACTATGATTTAGCAATGACTTTGACTACCTTAATAATGTGAGTTAGAAATCTCCTGTTCTGCTAGAATTCAACCGAAGAAATAAAAAATATCTACGCTTTTTAGCAGGCATGTATTTCTGAATATCTCAACCAGGATCTACTACTTATGAAATGTACTTAATTCTATTGCATTTGGTGTAAGGTAGATGTAGTTCTTTTCTTTATGTATAAAGCATTTATATAGTTCTGTTCTTTTTATCCTTAAAGACACAATTATATCTTTGTACAATATTTGTATATATGTGGTGCATATATAAGATTTTTTCCATCTGCTGCTGAAAAAAACTTCCATGACAAAATAATTATAAACATTTTTTTTTAATATATCTTTTTCTCCTTTCTCTCCTGTTACTACAAGAACATGGAGGATATTTAGAGTGCTTTTCTTCATCTCTTCCAGGTTTCTTTTGTTTTCATGCTGCATATTTCCAACAGAGGAAAAAAACAGAAAGGGGAAAGGGTTTAAGAAATTGATTGCCACATAGACTTCTCTGAGTTAGCATTATTGAGAGGTTGGTAAATTTAGCATAGGAGAGAAAGAGGTGAGACTGGAGGTCTCTTAGAATATTCCTTGTTACTGTACTTGCAAGGCAATGAAAGAAAAAGGGATTGGACTTTCATGTGGTGACTTTCCATGTCTTGAGCATCATTCCGCATCATTTGCTGTCTAAATTTTTTCCTTAGAATGTAGGTGACAAACCTTTTTGTTGTTGGGTGCAAAATAAAGTTTAGAAAGCATTGAAGCACATAGTTGTTTGTACTAAATTCAGATTGGTGGTGGTACAAATCTTAGCAGCAATGCCAGTTGTTTACCATCAGGGTTGCAGTATATTCCAGAAGCTGCCTTCTTATTCCCATTTTAAACAACAGTAAAAATACTCTAGTCTCAACAATGCAAGAACAGACTTCTGTACATGGTCAAGAGCTACATTTATTTATGCGAAACTAAGGATTGGCATTAAATGTTTATATATCTCATGTATCTGAAACTGCTGCCCCATACAGAACAGAGTGCTTTTGGATTGTTATTAACTGGTCAGGTTTTTCTGACCTGGGTTTAATTCTCAGACTACTGTGCTTGAAATTTGTCACCTTGTATGAGATATTCCAAGAAAATGACAACACTATTTTGAAGTGTAAGTGAAGAGCACATGCTTGTCCTGTTCAGTGACCTCAGAACAGCCTTTAGATACTTGTACTTTTGTTGTCCTCACTAGTTTGGTTCAAGAATTTAGTTCTCATGGAAGGATTATTCATTTCATCACCATTTAGGTATATTTAGGAATTTCCTTATTGTTCAGATGCTCATTTCTATGAGTGACAGTTCTGCTTCCTCATAAGTCCTTGCTTGTCTGCTGTAAATAAGATGTTCATCTGCCTACATTATCTACTTTGTTACCTGTAGAGAGGCAATATGGAAAATGTTATTTAAGGAAAATGTACGTCCAGCATGATGCATGAAGAAGTCCTTACTTTCATAGCAGTAGGGACAAGAAATGCAGACTACACTTACTGACAGATTTGGTTATGAATTTTTTTAGATAATAATTTTGAATGTTACTTGTAATGCAGTTTTCTGAATTCTGCTTCTCTGTGGAAAAGGCTTTGAATTTTTGTAAGATTTTGCTGCTTTGGTTTTAGTTTTGTTGGGTTGCGGAACATACCATTACATTTTATTTATCTATCATAATTTTTAATCTATACATATTTCTCTGGTGCTTTCATTTAAAAAATGATCTCTTGCAATGTGAAAACACTCAAACATTTGAAATACAAGCAGTAAAATATAAAGCTCAATGTATCTATAAAAGTCAGTGGTCTGAAAAAGTCAGGTGTATTGATATGTACTTGCTCATTTCTTTCGCTGCAGATTTATGGGTTATTTTAAAATAGTGTGACAGTACCATCTTACTTGTATGTAGTAGTTCATTTTTTGTGGGGTCTGCTTTGTAGTGTATTTCAATTTCCATGTTATTTACCCACCTAATTTTTCTGAAGCCTGTAGAATATTATGGTTTCAATTCAGAGGAGAAGTTGGCCCCTTGCCTGTGATTCAAGTTAATCTCTTTGTTAGTTTTGGTAAAGTTTACAGCCAATCTTGAAGATACCTGTTCAAACGATAAGTATAATTGTACTAGTATCAGTTGATTCGTATTACCATTTGCAAAAGCTGATTCACTTAGATTTACAAAATCAAACTTGGTCTTAAAACAAAAAAATCGTGCAAAGACAACAGTGGTGCATTGATTAAACTGGGATTGTGATGAGATATGAGATACAAGTTTGTCTAATGTTTAAACTATGTTTAAGTTGTAAGATCAGAACTAGTGATGCATAGTCCTTGAATGTTATTGTTAATTATAATATGCAGAAGCTCAGCATTCCACTTGGAATTTTTTATAGGCTGTTCATTTAGGATACGAAGATAATCTGATTCTTAGGGGAGTCTGGAATGCTTTGAGAAGATTATTTTGAAACTTATAGAAAAGAATAAACTCTACTTTGACTAGCTGTAGATAGAAAGAATATAGCAAAATAATGTATTTCATATTAAGACCATCACTTAGACGCATGAGCACTGAGAATGTACTCCTTTTTAACTTTTCAGTTTGTTTTGAAAGATGATCTAAGATTTTATTTTTATCTAATTTGCTTTTCTTGTCTCTAATGAGACTGAGTTGTAACTATTTGAATTATAGCTGGTGTTTCTTTGATCTGTTAGTTCAAATATGCCATGTCACATCAAGGAACCCTTGATTTATTTCCAGGTCTCTTACAGATGGATTTGCCGAGCAAACAATTTTCTCAGAGTTATTTAGATTATTTTTGGCATTTTGTAGTTAGTGAGAAAAGTGCAATAGATCACATTTTTATTAACATTTCTAAATGTGTGCCTATTATACTGTATGCATCTACACACAAAATCAATATTTGTTTAAGCTTGTTAAGATGACTGGCAGGCTGGTTATTGCTTCTGCCCTCAAGTGACTGTCCACATGTATATTCCCAGCCATTCACAAACCCTGACTGATTTTGGCTTGAGAGTGATCCATAGGTTTATAAATTGTGCTTCCTTCCCTCAGATTAGTGGTGTATACATTATTTTACTATCAAAACAAAATTTATTTTATATTTGAGACACATATGATGTGTAAGAGTTTAGAGCTTTGTTTATGTAAAACATACTTAGAAAAATTAAGCCTTTTTTAACAGTTCTGAGAAGTGTAAAATATAAATACTTGAAATGCTTGAAATCTCTAAACAAAATTTATTTTGCAGTGAAACAAGAAAATTTATTAAGAGAGTTTAAAAGCTATTTGAAATAATTCATATAATAGATTGCAAAGTAAATATAATTTCTGTTAATCTTCTGAGTCCTCAGTGGGGAAGTAGCGAAATACAAAAATCAGATTAAAAAAACATGTTAACTGGTAAATTGAGCAAACTTTTTTTTCTCTTGGAAAGGGCAGATCTGACAAAAAGATTATTTACATACACTAGAATAAAATCAATGAAGTCATTTTACTTTCTGTTTTGCTCTTCTGCTATGTGCAGGTGTAATAAGTCATCTTGACTGGCTGAGCAAGGAGTGATCCTAGAGGCCATGGGTCTTTCCCTTTGTACACGTAGCAGCTCATGAACAGACTCTTTTTTTATATTAATTTTCTGCAATCCTTTTTACTTTTATGCTGAATAGTTCATTAAGAAAAATAAATTAATCATACCTTTATTGAGATGGCCTTTTGCACAGCAGTTTCTGAATTTCTTTCTATTGCACTCTTTAGAGAGTACTGACATTGGCATCTCACCTGATCACTGTTAAACCTTGCCAACGGTGCTGACAAGCAGAGTATATTTAAACTGCCAAAGGCTGCGGGTGAGTCCTTTTATGTGCATTTAGAACTGTTCTTGGAACTAAAGAAAAGGGGGCTTTGCCTTTTATTCAGGTGTCACACAACTGTCCATCAAATAAGCAAGTGGGAGCTCAGATCACTAACAAGTCTTGCTTTTGTTAATCAGTGAGGTTCTGTAAGACATTTTCTTATTGGCAAAAGAGTATTGTTAAATTTTATCCTGAAATTAGAAAAGAATTTGTGGATAATTAAGTGTTCTGGTTTTCTTGCTATCCTCAGATAATCAGATAACTGCAAGAAAAGTCCATTAAATTACCACCTAGCAGTCTGATGGACTCTTGCTTTTCCTTTAGTTGTAGAGCTCTAGGATAATATTTCCTGTTTTGTTTTCTTCTATGAATAATTTTATAGGTTTCATTTCTAAATGAAACCTATAAATTCTAAATGATGCCTTCATTTTGCAGGCATCTTCAAACCACTTTTGAATTCTACCTGTAGAGCTGGAAATGTGCATGTTTTTAATAGAGACACCTTACCATTTTGTTATGCTTCTCAAATTCGTAAGCATAGTCAGGGCAAAGGACAAGTTAGTATCAATCCTTAGTAGTTGGAATTCAGAAACAAATCCTCTACATTAAAACTTAGCAAATGCACAGCTTGGAATAAACTTTGCCTTTAGAAAATCACCTGGACGAGGATCATACAAAACTTGTACTTGCTTAAGATAAACTGCAGGTTGTGTTGTTCCTCCGACACATTATTGGAATCTCTGAGGATCATACAAAACTTGGACTTGCCTAAGATAAACTGCAGGATAAACTGTTGTTCCTCCGACACATTATTGGAATCTCAGTTTTTCTCCTCTTTGAGTTCATCTGATCTGTTACAGAAAATAATATGAACAAGTCCAGTGTCCTTATAAAATCCATTTCTCTTCTCAGGTCAGTTTTTAATGCACAGACATCCAAATCACAGAGGCTGTGATTATATTTAACTCTTAATTGTCACCCTGTGAAATCACAGTTTTTAGTCATGCTGCCATTTGCCCCGGGGGAAGAAATGCTTCTTGCTGAATTCCAGTGGAAAGTAGTTCTCTCAGAATAAAAATGAAGCGCATCTTTTGTGTTGAATTCCAGGGTCTTTGTGAATGATCTCACATATTTAATCATTCTGTTTTTATTATTTAAAAAGACAAAAAATATTCCTTCCCCATTTGCAGCTTTTAACTTTGCCAAGAATCAAGCAGGAAGAGAAGGGAGTTGCAGAGGAGAGAACCTTTATTCAAAACAAATAAAAAGTTCAACAATGGCAAAATAAGAACAGAATATTAGTTGACATAAATTTCATTTTACATAGGTGTTCTTTTCTAAACTCTGTGAAGTTGTTCCTTAATGTAAATATATGCACAAGCACACTGCACTGAATATCACTCAGATTTGTGGGAAATTTTCAACCTCGAACCCCAAACAAATAATGCCTGAACGACAGAAAGGATGCCAAAATACTGTTTTCCTCAATCCCAGGTGAGTTTGTGAAAAACAGATTTTGGCATATTTCCCAGTTAGCCAATTGCGCAAAATTGAGTATTTACACAATTAAGTTCTGCATAGAGAGGCTATTTTTAGATGTATCATTAATTTCTTGAATCAACCTGCAGATAGAGACATGTAAGAAATGGGTAGTATTCCTTTTAATACTGACATCAAATGCAACTTACGACTTCTTCCACTGTTTTTAAAGCACGTTCATGTTAAATGTAAAGTAGGCCGGAGGGATAGATACCAAACCTGTTTTTTCTTACTGTTTATGGGAAGCAATTGGAAAGAAATTATATTCTGTGAGGAGGTAAATTATATGCAATGGATCAGTGCTCTGCTACTGTTCTTCTAAGCAGGTAGGAGAACTTGTTCAACTGTCTGCGTGATGTTGAATGAGATCATGCAGTTTTCCCATCTATATTCATCTTGTGCCAATTCACTACAGGTAGCAGCTATTTCAAAGAGCCATTCCCATTAAGGCAGATAAAGATTTTGATGAAGTCACTGGAAATAAAAGGCTTCTCTTTTCCAACTGAAATGCTGTATATGCTACAGAACACTTTAGTATCTTAACAACACATGGTACATATTTTATGATGTGCTCCTTATGTGTCAGTGTTAAGAGTAGTGTTTGATCCTGTCTCTTTTTTTAAAAAAAAGTCCCATTTGCATAAGGTGGTTATGAAAAGACTCATTTTATTGTTGGGGTTTTTTTTGGTGGGTGGGACAGGTTAACCAGTTTTACTGACTGTTGCAAACCCCACAATACACTACTTTATCTTGCTACAAAAAACCATACCTACATCTTTGTACCTCCTCAGAATTCTTTCTTTGGATCAGATGTTTGCCATCTTGAGCACTTCTCAGTGCACTGGATGCTGCTTGTGTCAGGGCTTCTGTAGTATTAACTTGAATTTTAATTGTGGCTTGAAGCTTAACAATTCACACAGAAATTGTTCAAGTGCGGCAAGCAAACAGGCTGAGCCCTTGCAAAAGTACCACTGTTTTGTGAGGAATCCACATCTGCATCTAACCCAGTCTCTGGAATGGACTGGACACAAAATCATGGTCCTGAAAGGGAAACTTATTCCTGAGTTTTGATTCTAAATCTGGATCTTAGGTGTTTGGGAACTTTTGTCCCAGGCTTCTGGCTGCAGGACAGACAATAATAGGCCTTTATTTGTAGTAGTGACAATCTTTTTTTTACTTCAAATGCAGAAGACACAGATTTGTTTTCTCTCTCCTTTCTGATCTTTTTAACTTGGTGTTTGTCTAAAGGGACCATATTAATAAAAGGCTAATTGATCTTATTTAGGTTTTTCAAAAAGTGAGCATTGTCAATAAAATCTGAAAATAGACTCACATTTTTACAAGTGATATACATGGTTTTTGAATAGTCTTCCCAGGCACGTGTACTTTCATTAGTGATCTAAATCTTTCAGTTAGCAAATAAATGATTAGTAAGATAGACTGCTGCCTTTGCAATAATGTGCTCCCTTGTAAATTGATTATGAAATAAATTCAGCAATGTATCTTACAACACACTAAAGCTTCATCATAAAAATAATGAAAAGGTGGCATCATCATTCCTTCCATAGCTCTTTGAAGTCTTGCTCTGAAATATTGCAAACTGCTGAAATTTATAAACTGTGCAAAGTAAAATGTCCTAATGTAACATTAACAGGTGATTTTTGAATCACCTGTTAATGTTACAAATTATGGAGTTTCTCTCTACTTGTGGATGCCAGGAAAGAATCTGTTTCATGCGGGTAGCTGGGAAAACAATGCAAAGTAGTGTCTTTACATATATATGGTACAAAAAGATGATTTTTTTTTTTTTTTTAAATTCAGCCACATGAAACTGGTAAAATACCATTGGACATTTTCACTAAACAGCACAATGTGTTAGAAAACACATGCATGTTTGTATATTCATTTCCACTAGTATACTTACAGCATTAACTCTGAATTGTAGTTATGAAAGTTCACATTTTTGCTTTTAATATTTCCCGTTCTCCAAAGGGAATCTGCGTTTAACCGCTTTTTCTCAGCAGAGTTCACTGGATGTTTCTGTGCTGTTGAAGTCCTATTTTGAGAACTGAAATAGTGCTTTCATCCCATGCTTGAGTTTTTCAAAGGGACAAATCCTCACTCGCTGTGAATCTGTCCCCCTCAACCTATGCATTGTTTACTATTGTCACAACTAGTGGTTCCTGAGCTAGTCTATGAGTATGTGACTGCTTCCTCAATGCAACTGTCATTTTTAATGTTACTTGTGTAACATTGTAGGGAACCAATTTCACTTATCTGAATCAGTTCAAAGAAAGTCCAATGAAAGAGAAGGGAGAAAAAGGGATAACTAATAGGGCTATTCGTATTTCTTCTGCCTTGCCTAGGGAAGCAGTCAGTAACAAGGGTGATACTTTGATAATGACTTTAAGTTATCAAGAGTTGATAACTTTTAAGTTATCGATAGTTGCTGAAGACTTGCAAGGCTTCAGACTTTCCTTTTTGCCTTATGAATATTTGCCAATATTTATTCTTCTATGTCAGACATTTTACATATTCTGCAGTCTAAATTCTGTTTGCTGTCATTACTTAAAATTTGTAGTATTATCTTACAAATATTAAATTTATTGAGAGGAAGCACAAGTGCACATTGCCTCATCTGCTTGATCTGCCACATCTGTTTTCCTAAAAATTGTCAAAACTCTGGAACTAATACTTCTCCTGTTTTTGAACCTACTGCTTGTTATTAGATATAGCCTGTCTGTTTCTGAATGGTTTCTCAGGACTGTTGAATACCTATGGGTGGCCTGTCAGTTTCTCAGGACTGTTGAATACCTATGGGTGATCTACAAAGGAAGTAAAATACTCAGTTTAGGATGTTATATATAGCGAGCTAAGTAAGGGGAAAAAAAAGAAACATGTGACCTATTCCAAAACCTTCAGAAGAGAATTGGTCACTGAAGGTGACGTACTTTTTGTTGGAAATGAGGAAGCTCAAGTTATGCAAAAGCATTTCTGATTTTAGGTCCTTTGGTTCTGGGCTATCAGATATGTGACACAGGAAGATTGGTGTTTTGGGGGTTTTCTCAGACAATGCCAGTGGCTTCAAGTGACTTTTTTAGGTGCTCAGAAATTCTGGAATTAGATGCTTGGTGTCTCAAATGAAGCAGCTGCTCACTTCATAACTCTGTCTTCTGTGGGTGCTGTGTTGTCCGGCAAAAGGTGTAAGGATTAAGTGTTTCTGGAATGCTTGGATATTTACTGTCTCAATATGGTTAATAAAAGCAGGAGACATCAATGTCTCCTGATTTTTAGCTTAACTGATTACTTTTTAGTAATCAGGGGTTTTTCTTTTTCAGTAGTTACAAAGAGAATGGCTATCCTACTGAACCAATGTAGATTGCAGTTAAATTTACTATTTGCTTGTTTGTATGTCAAGTAGTAGAACTCTTTTTTTATCTGTGATGTTGAACAGCAAATGAAATAATAAATACCACTGACGTTTCTCAACCAGATGGTAATTATTTTTAGTCCTATTTTGCAAAGATGGAAGGTGGAGCAGAGATATGAGCAGCTAAGAAGTGCCAGATAGAGGAGAGTGGTCTCTTTCTTCAGCTTCCTGGACCTGATTTTCTTTGACTTCTGACTCCAAGACCGGGCTGACTGGGACCTGAACAGCTTCTTCATCGTAGGGGCAGAGTGAATTAGGATCATGGAGATCAGAGGCTAGACTTTTGCCTGTAGCATAGATCATGTGCAGTACATGCAACAGAAGTGAATAACTATTAAAAACTGGTTCCAGGCTGAAGCCTGACCTTTGAAGGCCATGCTTGATGATGCAACTATTAATAGAAACTAATGTCTCTTTAAAAAAGGATTTTTTTTTTGTCCCCTAAGCAAGAAGTATGTTGGGAAACTTTGGCTAGCAGGCAAGGTTGTGTGGTGTTTGGGGTTCTTTCTTGTTTGTTTTGGTTATGTTTCATTTTGGGTTTCTTTGTTTAGTTTTGTGGGTTTTGTGTTGTTTTCTTACAAATCCCCAGTGGCCTCCGAACTTGCAAGTGTTCCGGTTTCTACCTTTATCACTGCCTTTTTTTTTTAAGGTTTAGTTTCAGTGACTGAAAAGTGGTAAGCTTGTAAATGCTAAAGATAATATATGAGCACACATTCAACATAGAAGAAGACAGGCAGGCAAACAGGTTGTTTAACAAGTTCTTTTTATGCTAGTTGCTTAAACCCAGTGCCTACATAACCCACCAGTATTGGGCCACATCTGAAATTGTTTTATAATTTTAGCTCAATGTAATGACAATCCTGTTTCTTCGTGGGAAGCATTTCTTCATGGGAATTGAGCAGGTTTCATGGGTGTAGATGTAGAAAGTGTTGTGCTGAATAAACCTCAAATTTCTGTGGGTGTTGAAATACAGTGAGTGACATACTGGGCTGTGCTCTGTCCACCCAGTGGATTAGGTGAATATATGACACCAGGCAGGCAGTGACTGAAATTCAGCAGTATGTTTTGCCACTAGAATTTTTTTACTTAGCATTATCTGAGATCTACTGCCTGTTAGAGATGTCTTGAAACAACGACTTGAAACCAAACACGATCTTTTAAAATCAAATTGGTATCTCGTCTCTTTGGACTGTATTGTGGCTTCGGGCTATCTACACTGTCATGGTTTCAGTTGGGATAGAGTTAACATTTTTATTAGCAGATGGTCCAGTGCTATGTTATGGATTTGGGATGAGAAACACTTCAGATGGTTCGCTGGTGGTTTTAGTTGTTACAAGGCAGTGAAGGCATTTTCTGCTCCTCACACTGCCCCATCAGGGAGTAGACGGGGGGACACAAGGAGTTGGGAGGGGACACAGCTGGGACAGCTGACCCCAACTGGCCAAAGGGACAGTCCATACCATGTGACATCATGCTCAGTAGATAAAGCTGGGGGAAGAAGAAGGAAGAGGGGGACATTTGGAGTGTTGGCGTTTGTCTTCCCAAGTAACTGTTATGTGTGATGGAGCCCAGCTTTCCTGGAGATGGCTGAACACCTGCCTGCCCGTGGGAAGTGGTGAATGAATTCCTTCCTTTGCTTCGCTTGTGTGCATGGCTTTTGCTTTACTTACTAAACTGTCGTCTCAACCCACAGGTTTTTCCTCACTTCTACTCCTCTGATTCTCTCCCCCATTGAGACTGGGGGCTGAGTGAACGGTTGTGTGGTCCTGGTTGGTGGCTGGAGTTTAACCACAACACAGGTTAATACTAGTGTTTTTAGGGTGACCTGAGTTTTCAGAGGATGTGAGTCAGCCAGCAAATGAGCTAGAGCCAAGGTGAAATCTTCCAGGAGGCAGAGACACTAAGTATATGACCAAGAAAAAGGGACCCCATGTTGTAAATGAGACTCTAAAATAGAGCTTTCCATCATTTGTCTCAACTGTAAGCTGGACAAAACATGTATCCCACAGAGGTGACAGCGGGAGAAATTAATATCTTTTAAGTGTTTGCTGGCTGCCTTCTAAGTTATTCACACACCATTTCCACTGAGATCACTGTGGTCTGTATTTCCACTGAATATAACAGTAGAATTTAAAAGTATACATTCTGTGAGGTGTAAAACACATGACTGATGGATAATTATTCTTGCTAATGTTAACACAAGTTTTGTGGGGACTTAAGATAAGATCAACTGTGCTATAAAATTTATTATAAAATTATGGAAGGCTCTTGGTGATGTAACTGTCCTTGTAACCTGATCCTTGGCACAGATCTCCTTAATAAAATTTGAACTTGTTGAGCAATTTTAAACGAATTTGGCACAGGACAGAAGCATCAGGGATTAGGTACTTTCACATTTCATGAAAATGAGTGTCAGATATTAGAGAGACCATGAGCCATCTTTGTATCCATACTCAGGAAACACAACAAAACTAATCTTTTATTAGACATCAGAGACTCCACGTAGACTCACCCTTGAGACATAAATCTCAACTGAGATACTGGATTTTGATTGTTTTGAGGCTCAGAAAATAATCAGATCGGGCTTGGGGAGGGTTTTTTCCTTCCAGTTGAAAAGAGCATCCATATACTTTGAACTGTAATAACTTCAGACATTAAAAAAAACCTCCAAAACTTAAAAATTGCAATTAGAATTTGATGAGAGCACTCGGGTCCAATTTATAACAACCTGAACTGAACGTGAAATGGCTCTGAAAATAGTAGGAGACTTAGAAAACTGGAAGGGAAGCATCCAGAAAATACAGATTTACATAGTTCAAAAGACTGAATGAGTAAAGATGGGAATTTGCTGCTGCTATTTCTGTTGTCATTCATCACCTAGAGAAGAAAGGGATGAGAACTTCCCATATAGTTGGAGTTTAAGGAATACTGGGTGTGTGATTTTTATTTATTTATTTTATTTTTTCATCCTTGAGTTACCATAGTATCTGGTTTCCCTGGTTACCAGTGACCAAGGAAGGGACACTAGGGAAGCTGGAGGCTTGGTTGGTTATTTATTTATTTTTTGAGGGGAAGAGAAAGAGAGAGAGATATAGGTCAGAGATTTTTGGGGGGGAGGGGGGACGACAGAATGGGAGAATAGTGCTGGAGGATAACATTTGGGAACAAATTTTGTCTGAAATGGAATTTGTGGTCTTCTCTTCAATGCAAGGAGCTAAAATAGTTGAAAGAAAATATTGGTTGTGAGAGACAGAAATTCTGATAAAAAATGAGGAAAAGAGGAGCTGTAAAGCTGTCTTCCTAAGAGACTGGAAATAAGAAATGAGTTGTGTCAATACAGGTGATAAAAGGTGTGATTTGACCAAAATCTGGTCTCTTACTTTACTGCAGTAGCACTTAGAGGCTGTGGTCCTGAACTGGTCCTTGCGGTGCTGGGGACTTCACAAGCACAGAGTCAATTTACCTCTGTTATAAAGAGCACATTGTCATGTTTCTTCCTAATTCAGAGGATTTCTTTGGTAATCTTTGGGAATTCTCTTGGCTGGGACTGATGAATTATTCCCAGAAACCTCTTAGCGTTTCCTTACAGTCTGCTGCAGAGCCGTAAATTATAACAAGGAGGGTTTTCAGTGAGGGTTGTTTGTTGGGGTTTTTTTTGGTTTTTGGTTTTTGTTTTTTTCAATCAGTTTCCCTTTTGCTTTCAAGCGGAAGGGAAATTTCTATTTCTTGTCCAGAAAGCCTGTTGAAATATTCAGCACTGTAATAGACACCCCATACAAGAAACATGCCTATGCAGCTTCTGTTTTGGTATTTAACGGAAAGCAAAGGAAGGCAGTAATTGCTTTCATCCTTTAAACTTGTAGACAATCAGAGCTCAGATTCCCATGGAGGGATTATTCAGGCTTGGAGAATTTTTGACACCTTTATGTTAGTAAAATATTTTTTTGAACATTTTAACGTTCTTATTCCAGAAAGACCTTTTCACACCAGGGAAACTCGTAACAGTGAATTCCCACAAATGCAGGAGTAGCTCTGCTGAACTAGTTCCATGTCAGAGGCACTTAAATGGAAACACATTTCTGGTTTCTCCTTGTGTTTTTACTGTGACACACATATTTGATTCCTTCATTTCTTTGGCAAATAACAGATACTTGACTGAACCAGCTCCTCCCTACCCTTAAATCAAGATTATAGAAAGGCTAAAACATAAGAATAGTAAACTTTATTGTGTGTAAACTCTTGTTTATGGCTGAAATTGTAAATCACAGTCCATAACATTCTCTTTTACTTGTTTTCATGCTGGCCATATGGTAGAAAGCAGACGATTTTGCTACCCAGAGAATTTTAAGCATGTGATTCCGATGTTTTTAGTAAATGCATCATTTTGCTATATTTCATTGTGGTTGGCCCTTTTGTAAATAAGTTTTGTTTTTCAAAATTCTACTTAATTTTATTTTCAATATGGTGACTTTGGTAGATTTACTTTTGTGAGATTTTTTTCTTTTTTGTAAAGTATATGAAGGCAGAATGAGGTTTTGGTTTTGATTCTTCAGATTTATTGTGCTCATAATCTCCTTTTACTTGCCAGTGTAACTCAAAACACCTTTAATTTGCTTCCAAACAGGAGTTCAGATTCCCAAATTCTCTCAATTTTTCTTATTTATTTTTCCCCTATGCTTTCAAAAGCATATTTCTGTTTTGATCCTAATTTGCACAAGCACAATGTCAAGGGTACACATGCAAATTGGGTGTTTACATCTGCATATGATCATGCATGCAGTCACTTTTTGTATTTGCAGGTAGGCAATAGCTAAAATGCAAATACTAGCTAGTCTCGGTATTGTCAAGATTCTCATTCACAGGACAGCAAAGGAGAATTTTATAAATGACTGGAAGAAGGTGTTTAAGGGGAGCCCTCCCAGCCTTGTGAGCAGCATAGGAGAATTCACAAATGCTGTTGCTTGAAGATGTGAGAGGTTTGGACCAACCTCATGCACTGATGAAAGGAAAGAATCTTTTGGTGACACGCACAGTCTTATTATTCCCAAAATGCAGTTTGTGTGCAGTGATAGCTTGGCTCCCTTGTAGAGAATTCTGTCTTCAGTAATATTTGTGCTTCTGACATGAGTCAAGTTTTCCATACAATTAATCTCTCCAAATTCTATATTTATTGCCCATAATCGGAGCTCAGTTCAGTGTTGTCCGGCTTCGGGGGTTTAAGGGAGCCGAGCGACCTCTGCAAGCCTCAGAAGTACCTTTGGCAAAGAGAGCAATGGCACCTGCTTCAGCTGCCAGGGCCACTCCTGGGGTCACCCTTGGTTCATGAAGTAGCCCAAGGAGCTGCTCTCATTGCAGTACAAATTAAAGTTTTGTCTCGGCCACTGATGGTCACTGACAGTCAAACTAGACCTTCCTAGCTCTGAATAAAAGAGAAAAGCCACTCCCCTCACCTCATCCATATGGTATCATGCATCAAGTCTTCAGTTACTGAGTAATGGGAACTTTCACTGATCCTTCTGTGCCAGCGGCTAATTCTTTAAAATTGTCATCTTTAATATTCAGGTGGTATCTAATTTGACCAGATATAGCAAGGTTTTCAGAAATAAGATTCTCTCCCCCACCTTCACTCCACCCTGACTTTTAAGGTAAAATTTCCCTTTCCTCAGGCAGAAGTACTTGTGTCTGATTTTGTTGATAGGCCCCAGCTAGCTTTCAGTTAATATATTAACTAGATGTTCTAAATACCTCTTTTTAAAAAACCTATAGCAACATTTTCTCATAGTTAGTCTTTCTCCGACTCTTGTTAAATATTATTCCATTCATACTGCTGAAAAATATTCTGTTCAAAGTGTGACTTATTTAACAGCTAATGTGTCTAGATTGTATCTTCCTCCATAGAAAGCTTTTTCCCTTTATTTTTCTTTCAGTGTCCAGATATGAGTAAAAAAAATATTGCAAACAAACAGAAACATAATTGCCTAACTCTGAGATAAACACAATATAGAATTTTGTAGAAAATTTGCCATGAAAAACATAGAGTGTATATTGGACAAGGCAGTCTTTTAGAATTCAGCCAAAAGGTTGCAAGTGTACATATTTTGTTACTTGTGCATAAATAGTAATTCAATTTTCTGTTCTGTTTTGCTGACATATTCCAAAAATCTCTATCGGAAGAATCTGCTACATTGACCTTACCCTTAACTTACTAAATTCTACAAGCACCGTGGTCGTCAATTCCCTTGAAAAAGATATTGTTGCTAGTAATCATTGTTAAGTGTAACACCAATATCCCATAGGTGGCAATAAAGTTTCCCTCTTCAAAAAGAGGGAAAAAAAAAAAAAAAGAGCCTGATGTTCTGAATCCCATAGTTTAGGAAAGGCAGACATTTATGTCAACCCTGCCCCCAAAACACAGCCTGCAGCTTGTTAAGTGACTGCCCAACGAACACACCCAAACCACCAGAAGGATCCAGTATTGTCACAGGTGATATGCATTTGATCTTAATGATTTGCAGGTGAAGCCCCTCAAAAAGAGGTTTCAGCAGTTTAAAACTGAGGTATTTGAAGAAGTTTGGAAGGAAGCATGATGGTAAGCTTCTACTAAGACAGCATGTTAATCCAGGAGGTCTCTAATTGATGTATAAAATTTCTCTAGAGATTTAGAAGGCCTTTCTAGTTGGTAGAAATGTATTCATTCATTTTCTGATATGTGGTGCCTTCTGGAATGAGAAACACCTTTTATTTAATGGAAGTGAAAATTAACTAAAATCTGGAAGGGCAGGGTGGGCAGGATTCCAGGTAAGTTTGATGTAATTATATTTATGTAGTTTTCTCTACAAATGGGCAAAAAAGCTGTTTTAATGATTTGTTAGAAATATTGTAGTGTCTCATGCTGTGCATAGCCTTGTTGTGAAGTACAGGTCTTGTGTCCCGGGAGGCTGCAGAAGGTGTGCATTCTCTTATACCATCTCACATCCATCACTTGTCCTGTATCGAAAGTGGAAGTCTTGGAATTTTTTTCTTTTTTTTTCCAGAAATGTCCAGAATGCTTTAATAGCATAGTTTGAAAATTACTGATTTATGGAAAATATTTATGTTGTGAAGAATGGGAATGCTATGCAAGTACAAGAAATTTAGAAAATAATTTTGATATTTTTGTTTTTGTTTTTTTTAATACTTAAGATTTCCCAAATCTGATTTAGACAATCTTTTAAATGTGATGAAGATCTATGAATAGCTTATTGGTGTTGAATGTGCTAGCTTCCTAGATACGCTATACATTTTTATTCAGTTGTTGAGAGGGAGGAAAAAGATTTCCTATTAACTGTGCAGTGTTTCATGTAAGACATTTATCTTTCAATGACTGGTGGCCTAAAGATGTTACTTACATTAAAAAAGTAATAGGAATTGCTATTCAATTAAAGACATATTTTGCATGTATGTTTCTGTACTCCTAAAAGATGAACTTTTTCTAAAGTGAAGATATTGTTAAATGAAGGTGGCAAGTCAGCACAACTCTGTTGCATTAGTATCTTCAGAGCTGCTTTGTTTTATGCTTTCTTTCCTGAGGAGATCAATAATGGATGGCTGACATCATTCTTTCACCACTCAGAAATGAGAAAGCCTAAATGCATTTCTTTAGGGCAGGCATGTTTTTCATCCTGAGCTGAAAAGCCTGTAATTGAGTGAGGTTTATAAGTGTGATTGCTATTGGTGTGTGTTCCAGTCTGATGTGCCTCTGAAAGGTTCCACTGGCATTTACCTGGCTCTTAGGAATGTTGACCTCATCTCCCAAACCGGCCGGCATGTGAAATGCCTCTGCTGGGAGGCACATACACAGAATTAACCTAATACTCAGGAGCATTGAGGCTTGGCTTATGATTATAGCGGTAACTTTCTTGAAGTTTGCTGGTTCTGTGTAATTTGCACATACTTTAACTTTATTTTTAATTAAAAAGAAAAAGAAAGCAGAGCACAGAACAGATGTCTATCCCCTTGCAATATTGACTTACACTTGTATATCCCTGGTGAAGTGACTGGAAAGACTTTTTCAAGTTTGCTGTCAGTAAGAACATGAGAAAATTGGACGGCTTGTTTGACAGTACTGTTTTGCTGCTACTCACAGGTCTAAAAAGTCAGCAGAAATGTGTACATGTCAGTATAGACATGTCTATAGTGTAAGACTCTAATTAAAGAGCAGTTACTATTCCTTGTCAATACCAGTAGCATTTAGGTTTACAATCATTAATAGAAGTAGAAGTTTACCCAAATGAAAGTGGGAGGGATAAAGCAACAGCTGTAAAGAATGTGTTCAGTGTGTGGTTCAGTGTGAACCCAAAGTCACCTCTGTGGCTCAGATCTCTCCCATGTGTAAGCCGTCCCTTTGCTACTCGAAATGTCCCCCTGTCCCTAGGCTGTGGCACAGCGGGACTCTGGTCCTGCCAGGATGGTGACAGCATCACCCACCAAACAGGCACCCAAAGGGGGAGCCTGTTCTGGAGCCAAGCAGCTTGAGGTGACTTTATTTTACGTTTGGGAGTCTTTCTATAATATATTTGCAATTTATTCTCTGAATGGTTCAGGTATGTGGGGATCAAGGTGAGAGTCAGGCAGGCTTTGTCGCTGATGATGATTTTGTCCTATCTGCTTATTTTACCCATCTTTTTAATCTGACTAGTAATCTGTCTTCCATTGTGCACATCCCAGAAGTTTCTTTGAAGAAAACAACAGAATTCTGTAACTTAATGCGTGCACATCCCAGAAGAAAACAACAGAATTCTGTAACTTAATGCATTACTGTTTTTATCTGTTAATTTGGAAGGAAGTAGATTAGACAAATCGGTTTACGGCGCATGTGCAATGGTACTAGAATACAGAACGCAGACACACCAGGGCACAATAGTTCTTTCCACAATTAACTAATAGTACTGAGAAAAAGATAAATGCCACTTCCATTTGCATTTTTGGTGGGGTGTTTTTGTTTTCCTGTGGTGTGTGTTGGGTTTTTTTTGTTTGTTTGAAAGGAAGTAGTGATTAATAGTACTGAGAAAAAGATAAATGACACTTTAATTTGCATTTTTGGTGGGGTGTTTTGGTTTTTTTTTTTTTGTTTGTTTGAAAGGAAGTAGTGATTCTGTGGGGTGTCTTGGGAATCTTGGCTGAGGTGATGGTATACGTCAACGGAGAGGTGATTCCCTGATACAAAATGATGTTGGATATCCCAGCCCAGCGGGTCCCGGCTGCCCTGTGCCCAGGTGCCGGCTGCAGAGGGGTCTCTGAGGAAACCCCCAGGGCTGGGGCTGCCCTGAGCCAGGCAGGCCTGGTTCTGTCAGGTTCCACAAGGGACGCACCACAGGGCACAGCTAAGTCTGTCAGCGAAGCATATTCCACATATCTGTGGAAACATATTTCAGAGAGGGCAGAAAATGCTAGATTAATGGAGGAGGGGGGGGGG
>NW_015090842.1:14784336-14810299 GCF_001431845.1 Calidris pugnax
GCTGAGGGAACACCATGAAGGTGGAGGAGCCAATACCCAGTGAAGGCTGTGGAGGACACTGTACCAGAGCAGATGGGTATTTCCTGATGGGAAACTCAGGCCATGGTGAGGGGGACCATGCTTGGAGCGGGGGAAAGGCGTGAGGGGCAGGGTGAGGAGAGAGGAATGGCTGTGTGCTGCCATGGCCCCTCTCTCGCCTGGCGCTGGGCCTAGAGGAGTCGGGGTGAGGGATTGAGGGTGAGCTTGGGAGAGCTGGGAAGAAAGGTGAAGTTTGAGTGTTCATCTTTTCTTCTTGCCGCCTGAATCTATTTTAATTGGTTATTTTAATTAGTGATTTTCATTAATTTTAACAAATCAAGTCTGGTTATTTAATTTCCTCCCACCATCACGCTGAGGGCGTGAGGGCCCGGCTGGGTGGAGCCTGGCCCTTGGCTAAGGTTGGCCCACCAGGGAGCAGGAGGTGGTTCAGCCCTCAGTATCAATGGGTACCTCTGTGGGTCAAGGTGATGATTTGTTGTGATTTGCACATACAGAATTTTATCTCCAGAAGCGAAATAAACCCCTAAATGCTGTAAATTGGCACCATTTTTGAAATCCACCATATGTCTGTCTTGCTGTGTGAATTCAGTTCTATCAGAAGCAGTATTCCTGTGTTTGCTTTGATACACAGTGGAAATAAGTACTAGTTCTCCTACACATAAATATGCTATCTGTTTGTGAATTGAGTTTCAAACTCTTTTATCAACACTGATTGCTGCCTGGGGAAATGATTCCAATATATCAAAGCCTGAGAGGAAAAAAAAAATGCCAAGAGTGGCTGGATATTTCAAAGCAGAATAAAAAATGAGCATTAGAATTCATGACAAATAAAAGCAATTTGTAGTACAGAGGTATGCATTGTATTAAAAAATGCATTTAAAATATTGCATGTAAATGAAATGGATGTCTGAATTTAAGAAGGAAGAGCAAGTGCTATGCATCAGTGTTTAATAAGGCACTTGCAGGTAGTATGAGACTTAATTTGAAAATAAGATTACCTAAATTCACTCTGGATACTTAAAAATTAATTTAATTTTTTCTTTATAAGAATCATTCACATTTACTCCTATTGAGTAATATTTTATTCTTCAAGTAGGTTTCTTCATTTGCTCTACCTGTAACACAAAATACTATTCAGTGCTAGAAATAGTGGGAAAGTATTCCTAACAGCATGATATTGAAAGAACATCCCTTTTTCTGTCTATAGCTGTCTTCTTCATTATGGTGTGACAAGAACAGTCTACTAGAAAAGGTGAAAAATATTTTGGGTACCCAAATTGAATGAAACTCACCATTTAATTTTTTTTTCTCAAACATTTATTTTCAGCTCATGAGTAGATCTGTTATGTATTTTCCTGTTTCCCAATGGAGAAGTAGCAATGTCATGGCAAAGCCACTTCTTAACAAAAGAACCTTATTTCTCAGGGACAATTAGATAACTTTGGAAGCATATGCTTTGTCTTATATAATCTTATAACAGCTACAAATGAAGCAAAAACCAGGAAGTAATCTTTTATAAAAATACATGAAAAAACTATTGCTTGAACAAATTTCTAATGTGAAACACTGCTGGTTTGTTTTACATGTTTTGGGCCAATAGAAGGACAAGACCTAATCTGGTTGTTTTAACAACATGTTGCATAATAGGTGTTCCCTTGCATGCTATCTCTTCTAGTGTTTTTAAGATGCTTACAATTTTAAAGACATCATTTATATGTTGTTCTTAAGAGACAGCAGCAGTGTCCACCCTGATGTAGATGCTATTTGGAATACGTTCACCATTTTTATTAGATTCCAGTAATGAACTTTATTTAACTGAGAGCTCTGGGGTTCTGAGTGACATATGAAATGTGTGTACTTGTCTGCGTGTGAGATTTGAATAGGCAGCTCCTTTCTCTTTTCAAACAAAACATAGTAACAAATATGAAGTGTTGCATCCAGTCCTTGTTTCCAGGGTTCAAACCATTGTATGTGATGGGCCCACACTTGAGAAAATGACAGTTAGAGAGCAATAGTGAAATTTCCTGTTTCATGTTTTTGTAAACTCCCTTCAGATTGCTCAAAAAGCATACCTGGCAAATCTGGACATGTCCACCTCTATTCTGTGATGAATCTGTTCTAACTCATTGCCCTGAGTTTGTTCTTAAACAAAATGGTTCCATAATAACAACTGCCCAAGATTGGTGTGAGAACCTGACAGAAAAAGAGGATGTTAATTAGCTTTTCCTATATTTTCATGATTACAAGTGAGAACAAAATGACAAGACAATCTATCTAATCTATTTTACCTATTTCTCTTGCTGCCTGATAACCTGTGATGTAGTCAGATCTGAGTCTTATTCTTTGTCAGGGATTAAGAGTTTTATGATTTCAAAATTATTACTCGAAGAAGTGAAAGTTTCCTAAATGATGACATGGGGGCCCTGTTCTATAGTGCAAGAAAGTAGTTTGTGACTGTCAACTGCATCTGTGCTTTCTGTGTTAGAAAGACACTGAGGCAGGCAGCATGGTCTTTTTTTCTTTCTTTTTATTTATTTTTTAATTTTTTTTTTGAGGATATTCCTCAGTAGTTATGCTTTTGGCAAGCTGAGAAATAGTAGAGGCTGCCAAGAATCTTTCGGCTCTCACTGATTTCTCATTTCAAAATTTCTTGTATCTTTGTTGGCAAAAGATTTTGAATCAGAAAACGTTTGTGGTTTTGGTGTTTCCCCAGCTTTAGTCAGCTATCCCAGTATGAAAAATGCTAGTGCTAAAATACCTCACAAGTTGACTTCAGTGAGTTTTAATGATAGCCTGTACATCATGCTTTTTTTATTTTAATTTTTTTTTTGAGGATATTCCTCAGTAGTTATGCTTTTGGCAAGCTGAGAAATAGTAGAGGCTGCCAAGAATCTTTCGGCTCTCACTGATTTCTCATTTCAAAATTTCTTGTATCTTTGTTGGCAAAAGATTTTGAATCAGAAAACGTTTGTGGTTTTGGTGTTTCCCCAGCTTTAGTCAGCTATCCCAGTATGAAAAATGCTAGTGCTAAAATACCTCACAAGTTGACTTCAGTGAGTTTTAATGATAGCCTGTACATCATGCTTTTTTAAAAATAATTATTTCATCTATGAGCCATTATGAAAGTTTTTATTTCAACTGTGTGAAAGGACTTGCAGCATAAATACCTTGAAAGTAAGACTGAAATAAGGCAGACTCAGATCTTGTTTTAGCCAATGTGGCAGTTGTCCTGTGGACCTCAATGTTATTGTTTAATGCATAGTAATACAAATAAAATGTTTAAGCAGGGATGCATATTTAAACTTTGTGTTAGTAACTTAAATATGCAATAGTGCTGTTAGACTATATAGATGTAGCTGTGTGACACTGGCTATGAACAGTTCATCTTAGGGGGCCTGTTCTACCTGCCCCATACGCTTTAATCCTTGAGTTGTAAAGCTGACAGCATTCAGTATTTTATTTCAGTCACCCTTAGATAGTCACTCTTAAAAACATAGCTAGCTACCTCATCTCTTGCCTGGACTTCATAATTTTGGCTTGTCTCAGTTTTATTGCATGTTTACGTGACATGTGACATTCATTTGTGAATATTCTTTTTCAGCTGAACAGCAAGTTGACGAGAAGTCTGTGGTGAAAGTTATGATACTTTAAAGGACATGTAATCTGCTGTGCTTTTCAAAACCCCCAAATAGGTAAGATACAATCAAATTTTGTACTAGATTGTGTTTTGCCAGTCAGACACCATTATAATTTGACAGGCATGATATGATACAATGAAATCTGAATGACATAACCCAGTATGACATAACTGATAGGCCAATGTAGAAATTTAATAACCATTTCCAATAAGTTTGCTGTACTCAGCCTGTTGTGTCCCCAACCATGCCCTGGTGTTATGTCAATATTTGGGTCAGGTATTTGGTCTTAAACATTACAAAATATAACAGTTTGCTTATTCATGAGAAGTGCAATAGGTGTTTCTATGTACCTTTTCTCTATGTTCTGGATATGAATAATGTCTAATTATTCCAGTGTAGGCATGTGGAAATCATCTTGATTGTGAATGGTCTGTGGAGAAGTTACTGAACATATAGAATCACTTAACCTACTTACATATAAAATACCTAACACTGATATACTGTGTTGTGGCTAGCTTTGACCTAATTGGCTTCTTTCTGAAGCTCTTAGGTTAAAAAAAGACAAAAAACCATGCCACAGCTGCAGTATTTTTTTTTTCCTATAACATCATGACAGTGGTTTAAGTCAGTCTTAACACTGTCTGTAGGATTCTGCTGTGGACAAAAAACCATGCCACAGCTGCAGTATTTTTTTTTTCCTATAACATCATGACAGTGGTTTAAGTCAGTCTTAACACTGTCTGTAGGATTCTGCTGCGGAGGTGCATGGAAAATCCACTGAAGGACTGAAGTTATGGATATATATGAAGACACTAGTAATTTTGTCACTAGTGTAATCTAATTCAGATTTGTTTGTGGATAAAAGTGATAACATTTGCAGGTTCACTTCTTTACATTGTTTTATACTAAAATCTGGTGTTATAGAACTTATTTCCAAAAGAATTTTCCCACAGTTTATTCAACTGATACAAACCAAGCAATTTTCTTCATGTATTTTTGAGAGGTTTTCTTGTGTTTTACTTTAAAATATATTCAATACAAAAGGCAGAGCTTAGGGATCCACAAGGGGAACCATGAATGAAAGACTAAATTGTTGCTTGTAGCTTACTGCATGGTTTTGGGGAAGGTGTTGTGGGAGGGGAGAGCTTCAGGAAGCATCAGAGGACAGCCCAAGCTCTCCCTACCTACATGTTAATTCTAGCAGCAAACAGAAAAGTGCCTAGCTGTTCCTTCATAAAGGCAGTACCTGGACTCAATATACTTTCCCTTTGTGGCCAAGATGGGAACAGATTAAAGCTCGCTGTACTCCCTGACCCACTTGCCTCCACATACTGCCTGTGGGGTGTATGTAGGTTGTCATGGATCGTATCTATCTGACCTGATGATGTGCAATATTAAAGCTGCTGCAGGAGTGAGCCAGGGCTGCCTCCTCAGTGTCAAGCACGTGATGTTGCAGAAAGAATATCAGATACTGTTGGTGATGGTGACAGTACTAGGTGTAGCATACTCATGCACCTACACGGCAAACACAGCTTGAGTCTATGATAAGGAGACTTGGTAAGGTAAGGTACTCTTACTTCAGCTCCTTAGAGTTGTCTGAAGCTTGCCACAATGCAAACACAGAGGTGAATTTTGGCTGGAATTTGGGTGCTGGTCTATATTCAAAGTATGGCATAAATAGACCCATTTCTGTAAAAATAAGAAACTCTTATCTCCACATGACTCCAACTTTGAAGGTGCCTTATACCTTCAAAATAATAATGTCTGCGGAGTCACTCTGAATACATATTGCAGTTGAAATTCATGCCCTCCCTTATTATGGAATAACTTCATTGATGAAGGGCATTCAAGTAACACTTGAGTCCTGAAACATACTGGCTAAAGACAGGAATAAACTGTCCCCTGCCTTTGTATAGTAGAAAGACTGCAACTGTTCAGCCCTGCGAGCCTGACATATCTGGAATATCAAGGCTCCATGCTCCTTCCCTCCAAAGGCCAGGGACGACAGAGGTGATGACTGTAACCTTCTTTGCAAGTAGCCAGATGGTCTTGTTATTTCAGTCACCTGAATAGATAATAGGTAGCTCAGGAAAAAAGTGCTTATTGTCACCTGAGATGCAGTTGTTTCTGGACACAGAATATCACCATTTAAATCTGTTCCTTATTGGTTTAGTCGCTATCTGAAATAATTTTCTTAGGCATGCTAGACTATACAAGCTAAATGTAAATAAAAATATTGAATGGTACTGAATTGTGGGAATGGTAATGGTCTATCTAGGCTTTTTAGTAAATAAGCCTCAGG
The DNA here is from genome assembly GCF_001431845.1 of Calidris pugnax. Classification (NCBI taxonomy): domain Eukaryota; kingdom Metazoa; phylum Chordata; class Aves; order Charadriiformes; family Scolopacidae; genus Calidris; species Calidris pugnax. Next base: position 14,790,316 of record NW_015090842.1, read on the forward strand.
TACAAATGTTGTGATGTGATATTATATTTAATGTGGTTATTTGTCATCATAATGCATTTCTGGGGTATTTTCCTTGAAAAGCAAGGTATACAATAAATTTCAGTAAATTTGACATATAAATTCCAAGGGAAGAAGAGGTAAAAGAGAGAATGCAGGTAACACTAGGCTCCAAAAGAGATTTTGAGATGATATGTTGCTAACGAATACAAATCTTTTTAAGTTATATTGAACGGTTGCATTTAGCAAGTCCAAAAATGTTTTATTCTGCAATGTCTAACTGTATTCATCTGCTTCAAGAGTCTCTAGGTGTGTTTTTGTCCATTTTCTACCTCTCTCTTCTCTCTTGTACTTGTGTCTTTATGACTTAGCCCCACAAGGCTATACAGAAGTAGGAGCAAGGCAAGTAGCATGGCTGATTTCCCTGAAGCCTCTACCAGCTCACTGATGTACACTTGCTTCAATTTCCTTTCTGTTGTTTTTCTTCCCCCCAACTTTTCGAAGGTCATATAGCTCAACAAACAATCCAGAGATGCCTTGCTAGCTATTGTCTAGTAGATGTGCTTGCTGACTACCATCAAAACCAAAAAGTGGTTTTCATCAAAGACAAAAAGAAGTTACAGATACGCATTAGGATTTAACCAATCAGCAATGGGTCAGATTCTTCCTGAAGTAACTTCTCTAAACTTGCCCACATCTGAACTGTTTAATTCACAACTCCTCCTTAACCAAAAGAAAAGGCAGTTTCAAAACTTAGTGTTATTTTAATTAATGGCAAACCCCTCTTGGCAACATAATCAAGGCGAAGTAATACTGCAGTAAGATATTTAATTTTATGCATTTAGTAATGCAATACTTAAGAGGCAAATTGGGTTTTGAAAGTACTCAGCCTGTATGAAAGGAGACATTCCATAAGACAGATGCTCACTGACTGGCATGATGGGACAATTGCAAAATGTCAGGAGGATTTGCTATGTTTCAGAAACAATCCATTATTAATTGCCACTAGCAAGAGACTGGGGAGACTTGAGAGAAAAATGTCTAGTTTCACACCATTTCAAACGTATGTTTGTGCTTATATAGCTGAAGTGCCCTCCTGGTATGTTCACTCTCCTTTTTTCACCCCAGAAGGAAAATTCATGTAATACTACTCCAGGCATTCTATGCATTTCCTTTGCTGAGAAAAGTATTTCTTGCTCTCTCTCCATTCTGTGGAATACTCTGTGAATTGGCAATAGAACGAACCCTGCTTAGTAACTAATTAATCACTTACATGATTTGCGAAGGGTTTGTCAGGGATATGTTTACCCTGCTTTGATTATATTTGTATGTATTCCTGGAGGAGAAAGTATTATCCATTAAAGGCACTTTACACCTATACAAAATTCATTTTCTCTTGAAAATATACACCTTGGTTACTCAGCAGGGTATATGCCATTGTTGCAAGCCTCATCTTCAAGTGCCTGCATTTACACGGTAGCCACACTAAGTACTTTGGTATAGCTGTAGCAAGGAGCTACCTCTTTCCCTCCCCCTGCCTCAATATAGACAGGGTCTTAGTTATGAATGTGATAATTAACTATACATTACAATTCATTAAATAGTCTTAATTCTGATGTGGGAACAAATGAAATTCATCATTAGCTATTGAGTTTTGGAGTGAGTGTGTGAGGGTGCATGGGAATATGTATGCTAGAAGAAATTTATGCAGATTAAATCCATTAGCAATTTTCTACACACCTCATTAAGCAAAATATCAAATTCCACTTAGCTCTTCTGCTGCTCTCATTAGACAATTTAAACTATACTATTCCATACCATGGAAGGAAAAAAAAATAATTAAAAATTCCCTGGTGTAGTGTCCCCGAAGTGAATTCTCAAAATTTACAGCTGTCATGCTAACACCTTGGACGAATCCTGTTGCCTCACTGTGCTGTATCGTTGAGAAATGGGCGCTCTGGGAAACAAGTATATTTGTTGCAATTTGTCAAAGAGCAGCCCAGGCTCTCTGGCACCATAAGTGGCCTCATGCATGTGTACAACTGTGTTGAAAGTACTTCCCAGTGATGACTGTTGAAGAAGTCGTTCCTGTCACTCTGTTCTGAAAACACAGATTTATCAAAAATTGGTTTTCTGTGTGAAAAAGTCACTCTTGCTAGAATCTATAATGGAGTACTTTCTTGGGTTAATGATGGAGTATCTGGTGTGGCTACATCTGTGGTTTAGCCATCACTTGAAGCCAGTTTGAGCTGACTCTGCTGCTTAAGTAAGTGTTCCCAACCTGCCCTGACCCCAGTAGCTCATTCCTGCCCTCCCTCGTGGGCTTATGCTGGCATGTGAAAGGGCAACAAAGAGTGACAAATTGGCTTAAAATTAACCTGGCAAAATAAAACTGAATTTGTTAGGTTTGCTGATCTGGTTCACCACCTGGCCTTGCAAATACTTACTCCAGCACAAAAGAAGGGAAGAAAATACAGGTTGAGGCTAGAAAGAGGGGGGACAAAGTGCTTCTTCTAGTGGTAGGATTTTCTTATAGCAGTTTAAAGTCTTCATGATACTGTGGCAAAATGTGATCAGTAGCTCAAAGGAAGCTCTACAATAGGAAGTTGAATGAAAGTAGGTGGAAAGTCTTAAAGGGAGTTTGATTGCAAGAATTTGTCATTTTGGCAGGGAAAAGGGAAGAAATGGGATCTCCCTTTGTCTCTCTTTACACACAAGAAAAGATGCGAAAGTACAGCTACTATTATTATTATTACTTAGTCTATAATCAGTGAAAATCTGAGAAGGATGGAGAAACTTTCTATATTCCTTTTTTTTTCTCCTGTTATTTGACATCTCTCCCTGTTTTTGAGACTGAAAAGTGCCAAATAGTTTTTATTTCCCCAATTTTTTATGCCCAAACCATTTTGTCTAATGCAAGCTCATACAGTCTAGAAGAAAACTGATTTCTTAACTACAGGATGTCAGGGGAAAGGAATGACTCTCAGTTGAGTTCTCAGGGTTGAGGTCCAGTTAACTTTTCCTTGTTACTTATGACAGAAAACACAGTAGTCAGAAAACACTAACAAAGGCACTTCTCCATGTACAGTACTAGGGCAGTATTTTACTTTTAAACTAGGTTAACCATATTTTTAGCTTCTGTCCTCTCCTTCCTTCTCGTGGATGCCAGAGCAGGTAGAATTTCTGGTTTTACCTCGCACTGGAAGCAGCAGCATATAAGAGAATAGATGAATTCTTGCGGTGCCACATGCAGTGTCCTTTGCTGCCTTTGATCATTTGTCATTTTGATCATTACACAGTCTGAACAAAGTAGCTAATCAATCCCTTCTCGTTGTGTCCTTCACATACTGCCTGCTCTTTGCTTTGTTCATTTTCTTTATATTCAAAACTGTACAGTAAATAGTACCATAGGTCTTCTCGGCGCTAGTGGGTGGGCCTGTCATTCTGCTGTGAGAGAAGGGGTGTTCCTGTCACCAGCTGGCACCTCACTCAGTCAATCAGGAACGCTTTTGAGCCTCACCAGGGTATGTGCCTCCCTGTGGGAAATATTTTGTACCTCGTTATGCTTTCTGTAGCCAGCAGGTGCACCCCACATGCTGAGAAGAAGGGCTATAAGAAGGAATTGGCAGGCAGGAAGATTTCTGGAGCGCTAACAAAGACTCCTGAACCCTATTTCCTCCTCTGTTCAGTCACACAAAAGCAGACCCAATGTGGCTTATATGAAAGTGGCCAAGTAGAAGCTTAGTGGTTTGTCCTTTTATTGGCTTTATGTAGAGTTGTGAGGGTTATGATTCCAAGACATTCTTGTGAAACTGGGACAGTCCTAGCTGTGTCTGGGCGAAGTGTAAGCGATTCCAGTTCTTTCTGTATTGAGACATCTGTCAGTCTGAGCCTCAGCCTCTACTGACCCCACCCTGCGTGAAGGAAAGGGATTGCTGGCTGCTTCTGATGGTGTGGGTCACTGGGGCACAGGTTGGTGCTCTCAAAGCAATGGGCCCTCTAAAATGATCTTGTGAACTGAGTTTAGTCCTCTAAAGAGAAAAATCTTAATTTTCTTAATTTTGTTCCGTGTCATCTGGCAACCCAGATAAGGTCAGAGCCTCCCTCAGCTGTTGTAAGCTCTCTAGTTGCCCTGGCCTTCCCAAGGGAAGGGAACACTGTCAGATGTTGGCTTATGAGCAAGAGCTCATAGCCATGGGTGAGCTCATGGCACTGGACTGGGTCCTCAACTGCATTTGAATCAAAACAGGGTGAAAAAGGAGAGAGGGGGAAGAAGTAATCTCATTTTTGTGTCAGGATTGCCTTTTCTCCTGGACCATAACCCATTCCAAATCCCATTGTTAAACCATGAATACGTTGTATGCTAACCAAATAATTTCTCCTATTATACTTTACATGCAATAAAATTCTTCAAATTCAAAGGTCACCAGCCAGACATGTAAAATGACTTCATGTACGACTTCAGCTCATTAATCATGCCTCAGTGTAGCAGTGGCTCTCCTCTGTTCATTAGAATAACATTTCTTTGCACTTTATGGTGAACCATCATTATAATACAGAACAAGGACAACAGAGTGTGAAAGGCTTTTTTTAATGAGACTTCATAGCCACTCATGGTGGGACTCCCCATCCTGTTTGCTCTTGAAAGAGCTGTCTGACAAAGGTTCAGAAGGATTTTACCTGATGAAGAGAGCCAGGAAGAGAGTTTCACAGGGAAAACTGTCAATGAACTTACAGAAAGCTACGTAAACCTTGCTGCCCTGTTGCCTGAGCTGTCAGTCTTAAGACAAATACAGAGAGAAAATCTTTAATTGTACTCACCACACATATGACATTTTATGCTGTATCATTGTCATTTGCAGCAGTTCTTAACTTACAGAGAAAAAGCAGCAGTTCAGGATCCCCAGGATCTTGAGTGGACTCTGCACTTAATAAGGAGAAACCCTGTAGTTTAATAATTACCAATTATTGAGGAAAATAAATGCTTCGTCAGAACCTCTAAAACTCAGTTGCATCATCAATGCTCTTGCTGTTCTTCTAATATTATTTTAGTCCTTACCTTGGATCTACCAAAGAAATTGAATCATTCCAATAGTGCTGGACTGAGACAGCTAATTTAAATCTCCCTTAATAAATATTTTAAGGGATGTTAATAATATTTTAGTATCTTTCTTCTTTAGCTGGAATAATGAAATTGAAGAAATGGCTTATAAAGTTTTGTGGATATTCATTTTTAATTAAAATGTTCTTCTCTGTTTTCCCTCAGGAGACAGTGACTGTAAGTGCTAGAAAAGGTAGCTAGAAAAATGCTAGAAAAAGAAGAACTAGTCTGACTACTGACCTCATGATTCTATAACTTTTTCATTTCCTGTGTCTGAGTCTGGTACGGGTTCTCCTCACAAAAAATAAATATTTACAAATCCAGGCCCTAATCTTGTCCTCCTGCCCAATTTTCAACTCCCTTTGAAGGCAAATGCAGTTTTAATTCATATGGCAGGCAGCATCAGAACTATTCTGCAATATGAAGGTAGAGGAGTAATAATATGATGAGACATACTTACAGTATTGCAAGCCTCAAGCCTCATCATAATCAATGGAATCATAAGGTATTTGAAAATTATTATGTTGTTCTTTTGGCCTGCCGTCTCTTTTTTCTTTATTGCCCGTCTCCAGTGTTTGTGACAGTGACTGCTATAGATATTATTCTCCTCCCTATACTTAGGTAAAATCAAACATCATAATCAATGGAATCATAAGGTATTTGAAAATTATTATGTTGTTCTTTTGGCCTGCCGTCTCTTTTTTCTTTATTGCCTGTCTCCAGTGTTTGTGACAGTGACTGCTATAGATATTATTCTCCTCCCTATACTTCTCATCTCCTATCTATTAATTATTTTCTACATCTAATCTCCTAATAAATTCTTTTCTTCACTCCTGAGTCAGTTCCTCACATGTAAACTCTATATGGACCCCTTGTCACTACATCCTGAAACAGAGTCCAACCTAGGCTTCAGCAATTGTCTCCCTAGCTTCGCTCCCATTTGTCCCTCCAAATATTCTGAAGTTCTGTGCATCCATCTATTCCTTCCTTACTGGCCGAGGTCTCTTCACATGTGGGTATTGCAAGGGCCAAGGGCAGAAAATTGTTGTCTTTCAAGCCAGAGTTAGGAAGAGGTACTGTGGTTTCTCCACTCCCCCCAAGTATTCCTGTCAACACTGGGTGAAGTGAGGGAGGTAATTACCAATTATTGAGGAAAATAAATGCTTCGTCAGAACCTCTAAAACTCAGTTGCATCATCAATGCTCTTGCTGTTCTTCTAATATTATTTTAGTCCTTACCTTGGATCTACCAAAGAAATTGAATCATTCCAATAGTGCTGGACTGAGACAGCTAATTTAAATCTCCCTTAATAAATATTTTAAGGGATGTTAATAATATTTTAGTATCTTTCTTCTTTAGCTGGAATAATGAAATTGAAGAAATGGCTTATAAAGTTTTGTGGATATTCATTTTTAATTAAAATGTTCTTCTCTGTTTTCCCTCAGGAGACAGTGACTGTAAGTGCTAGAAAAGGTAGCTAGAAAAATGCTAGAAAAAGAAGAACTAGTCTGACTACTGACCTCATGATTCTATAACTTTTTCATTTCCTGTGTCTGAGTCTGGTACGGGTTCTCCTCACAAAAAATAAATATTTACAAATCCAGGCCCTAATCTTGTCCTCCTGCCCAATTTTCAACTCCCTTTGAAGGCAAATGCAGTTTTAATTCATATGGCAGGCAGCATCAGAACTATTCTGCAATATGAAGGTAGAGGAGTAATAATATGATGAGACATACTTACAGTATTGCAAGCCTCAAGAGGTAAAATCAAACATCATAATCAATGGAATCATAAGGTATTTGAAAATTATTATGTTGTTCTTTTGGCCTGCCGTCTCTTTTTTCTTTATTGCCTGTCTCCAGTGTTTGTGACAGTGACTGCTATAGATATTATTCTCCTCCCTATACTTCTCATCTCCTATCTATTAATTATTTTCTACATCTAATCTCCTAATAAATTCTTTTCTTCACTCCTGAGTCAGTTCCTCACATGTAAACTCTATATGGACCCCTTGTCACTACATCCTGAAACAGAGTCCAACCTAGGCTTCAGCAATTGTCTCCCTAGCTTCGCTCCCATTTGTCCCTCCAAATATTCTGAAGTTCTGTGCATCCATCTATTCCTTCCTTACTGGCCGAGGTCTCTTCACATGTGGGTATTGCAAGGGCCAAGGGCAGAAAATTGTTGTCTTTCAAGCCAGAGTTAGGAAGAGGTACTGTGGTTTCTCCACTCCCCCCAAGTATTCCTGTCAACACTGGGTGAAGTGAGGGAGGTATTGAAGTAAAAGAAGCCGTTCAAAGTATAAAGTGTGCTTATTAAAATGTTCATGAGCTCCTTTCTTCAGCTGCTCTCTTCTCCAAATCATCAGGCTACTTTTTGCAGCATCTCTTGGTCTATTTTCCATCTTTCTCTCTGATAGGCCAAGAAAAGACCCTTTTTTGTTGTAATCTCTAGTCCTCTTTCCCTTGTGTTGCTCTGATCTGCTTTGTCAAGTGATCAAAGTCCCTGTATAGGTGAGCTGTTGCTTAGTTACCACCTGCTTGGAATTCACTCTTGAAAAATTGCTTTGTCTTGAGAAGTAGCCATATCTTTGTTCCTTGGTGCTCCATTTAAATGGATGATCAAAGTTTTATCAGCCTGCTCTATTAGTGCTGTGTTCTGTTTAAAACTTTTTCTTGTCGCCTTCGATGGATTTTAGGTCAATCTGGAGAAAAGAGATGGGGGAGAAGGCAAGAATGCTCTGCAGTTTAAAGAGAATGTTTGTCAGAAAGGAGTCCAATAGAGAAACAAATTGCATAGTCTCCGGCACCAAACAGGCTGTATGTAGCCAGATAGCCCAAATAGTTACAAGAGCCAAACAAGATATTTTAGTGTTGGAAATTCTTTTTTAGATTTTTGCTTCTAGAATTCTGTTTTCCTGTAGACTTTGAAGAGAAGGTTGGTTAATTCCCTTTAGGTACACAGAAATACATCCCAATGATAACAAGTATAAAAGCAAACATGCAACAGTCTGAAGTGTAAATCTTCTTGCCCCAAATAGGAAGTCTTGTCTAGAGACAAATATCCATAGTAGTCATTGCTGCTTGCTTTTCCTCTTACTCTTTTCCAAATTACCTCCTAAAGTCAGAACAAAAGGTGCATTTGCCACGTGCATGACTGTGTACTACCTTAACTTCATGTTTTCTTTTTGAGCATGCAAGCCAGAACCAGGCAAACTGGCTGCCAGGATTCTTTATCAGCCATGCATTAAGCAAGAGACTCATTAATGCGTAGAGCGGTGTTTAGGCCAGACAGCACCTCAGCAGCTTTCAGCAGCAAACACCCGTGTCAACAGCACCAAAGACAGACTTAAGGTGAGAAATATGGTCACAAAACTGTACACAAAAGAGCATTTAGCAGCATTGGCAAACGTGCAGGACTGATCATCACCAGGATCACATGTTGTACCCAGACCATTACTGCTGTTTATGTGCTCTGTGCTATAGATGCAGGTAGAAGATTGCAGTCTATTAATTGTAGCCTAGGAGAGTCTATCAAAGTTGGCAGTGGCAGAAATAGAAACATCTGCTAGCTTTGTTCCCAGCCAGAAACTCATCCCAGTTTTGTAAGTGAATGACTAATGTATTACTAAAATTTCATAGAATCATAGAATAGTTTGGAAGGGACCTTTAGGGGTCTTCTGGTCCAGCTCCATTGAAATGAGCAGGGACTCAACTAGATCATGTTGGACCAGGGCCCTGAGCAACTTGACCTTGAATGTTTCCAGGGACAGCACATCTACCACCTCTCTAGGCAACCTGGGACAGTGTTTTACCACCCTCACTGTACAAAAAACAAAAACCAAACCAAAACCCCAAACCCTCTTCCTTATATCTAGTCTGAATCTACCCTCTTTTAGTTTAGAGCCATTGTCTTATCACAACAGAGCCTGCTAAAAAGTTTGTCCCTGTCTTAAAAACCCCTTTTAAATACTGGAAGGCTACAATAAGGTGTCTCCAAAGCGCCTCTTCTCCAAGCTGAATAATCCCAACTCTCTCAGCCTATTCTCATAGGGGAGGTGCTCCACCATTCTGATCACTTTTGTGGCCCGCCTCTGGACCTCCTCCAACAGGTCTATGGCCTTATGTTGAGGACCACGTAGGTGCATGCAGTGCTCCAGGTGGGGTCTCACCAGAGTGGAGCAGAGGGCCAGTATGACCTCCTTCAACCTGCTGGCTGTGCTGCTTTTGATACAGCCCAGGATGGCTCTCTGGCTATGAATGCACATTGTTGGCTCATGTCCAGCTTTTCATCGACCAGTACCCCCAAGTTTTTTGATTTTTAGTGGACTTGAATGGAAAGGGAATTTAGATTGTCTCTCAGTGTAGGTTTTCCATCAAATAATAATAAAAAAAATCATTAGGTGGTGGAATTTGGGTTATCTAAGCATCCAGAAATTGTTTTCAACTTCAGGAACAGTTCAAACTAGATTTGGATTTCTAAACCCATTATATTTTCTTTAGTGAGGCTGAAAAACTGTGGCCTTGTTATATAACACCACCCCCTCTTCCACCTCCCATCCTTCATGAATATATGCCGGTACTGGGAAAAAAAGTAGGTTAGGTTAGTTAACTCTGATACATTCTTCAACATCTACTGTGTTAAACTTGAGCATTGTTATTTGAATTCACTCATTGTACCTGTATACTGGCACATTTGGATTGGTTGGATTAATAGGTGTACTGAAGAGGTAAAATAGGTATCTCAGATCTTTTGAAGGGCAGGATGTCAAATATTTGAGCAAACTTTTAAAAATACTGAAGGTTTGGGTAAAGTCCATAACTGGTGTTCCCACATGTCTTAGTTTTCACTGCCTCTGGATATGAAATTTATTGAAATGCTTTGTGTACATGTAGAAGCTGCTAATGATTTTTTTGACGTGATGCAGTTAAGTTGATTATACTGACAAGTCTCTTATATTAATAACTGCTGTGGCCCTGATTTGATTTATTACATCCAGACCTATCTGAGTCAGAAGGTGCTGAGATTAGCTATAATTAAAGTACTCATTACCCTTGAGTACTCTGAATGGGACACCAAATCAGGTTCGAATTCTGTTCTTACCACCAGTACCAATCCAGGATGATACCAGTGAACGCAGTGTTGCTATTCCAGATTCTCACTGTTGTAGGGGGAAGCTTTGGTCCTAGCATGACAGATGGACTTCTCTCTGAATGTAACAAGTACAAGAACCTGAAAGGAGGCTGTAGAGAGTGACTTCTATCTGAATGTAATAATGAAAGAGCCAAATACTGACAGGTACTACCTGGTAATTCAGTGACAGTGACAAGCTCTTCCTATTGCAAAGTGATGACTACAGTCTTTATGAACAAATAATGGCTTAAGAACATGAAAAATAAGTAAATAAGTTTCAGTCTATCATGAAAGTTTTTAAAGTTCATAGATTTTGGGAGGGTTCTTGTCCTAGGAGTGGCAGTTAGTATGTGTGTTTTTCAGAATCAAATTCCCATCACTTCACTAAAATGGAGTAATCAGTATTTTATAATAAGATGATATTTTTCCATCATGTGGGAAAATGTGGGAACAGTCAGTCTGGGGAATGTTTTCTCCTGTAGGCTTTTAGCGTGTGTTCTATCCGTTGCTCTAAGGTCAAATAATTTAGAGAATGTACTGTAGCAGGTTTTTTTGGGGTGTCTTTAACTTATTAAATTAACAGAGGGACCAGGGAGCAGAAAGAACAAAGCGTTTACCCCCTGATTATTTCTTAACTCCAAAAAATATTTCTTATAATTTTGCTATTCTGTCAGTAGAGTACCTGTCTAATGTTAAAATAATACTCTATACAGCATCTTCTACTTATGGATAAACCCTGTGCCAGAAATGTTCTTCAGCATACCTAAAGTTCCAGGATCAGTTTGGTTTGGGCGAGTTCTTTTTCCTACCCTGACATGTTTTGCCTTATTGAGTTCAGTTGCGTGATGCTGTGATGAGCCTGGGTATGCTGGGCTGTAGGATCAATCCGCCAAAACAAATTTGGGTTAGAATAAATTTACAATTAATCTTATTACTGCTTTTTGTACAAAGCCTTTGTCATTGTGTCTTTTTGGAAAAACTAATCTTTGAGGGAGATTCTATAGTGCAATTGTCCATTTGCAAAAAATAAGATGGTCGCTGAAGAGCAGCACTGGAAATGCGTGGGAGCTGAATAGAGAGAGAAAGGAAGAGAGAAAATTTACAAGCTGTTTAGTATTATTGTATGTTCCCATTCTGCTCTGCTTTGATCTCAGCCCTTCCACCTTTGGAAGCCATTAGTTCAACAGGCAAGGTTGAGAATTAAGTATACTTTCTGTGATTGAAACTTGCCAGCAGATGCAGTATTTCGTACTGTGCACATTTTATATATGCACACACATACATATATATATATATACACACACATATATATTTATAAACAATTTTGCCTTTTTCCTACCTCTTTCCGTGGGTTTGGTAGAGATAATCTTGGCTTCTTGGCTCTAAGTCTTCTGTACTTTCTATATTTATATTCTGGTATTTGAGGGAAAAAAGCAGAATGGAGTGGAACAGGCTATTCCAACAGACCTGTGTGTGATACCCATCTTTCTCAACTTTTGGTGACCATCCATTTAGCAGTATCTCACGTTATTCCTCTCTTTCCTATCTCTTATTTGTCTCTTCTATCTCAAAAGGCTCTACTAGAATAGATATTCCTTCCTTTCCTTATGCTACTTTTCTTCTTTTTTCATGAATACTGGCTTTGAATTTGTTGCATCTTCCTGCCACCCTCTGTTTTTTTCTGCCTTTGGATTCATTGCTTAATTCTGGTGATATTGTATGTACAGGAGCAGATGGGTGGCTGCTGCCAGACTACTGGGGGTGAAGAGTAATGGCTCAGTCACTGCATGGGGATTTCTTCTGGGAAGAGCAAGAGCCTGAGGGAACTGAATGAGATGGGCCTGGCAAGGGCTATGTATTTCCAAAATGCCAGGTCAGTAGCTTAGGTCTACTATGATGCTCCAGGTGTGGGGTCTACAGTTTTCTCCTAAATCATTATTCCCAAATAAAGCAGGCAGGAGGTTGCTTTTCCTTACAAGTGAAAACAGATTGAATTCTTGTTTTAGTTTTCTTTCACCTTTTTTTTTTTTTTTCCCAAGGAAAAATAAAACTGTAAGTGATATCAATAGTTATTGAAAACTGTTTCACTTAAACCAGCAAGGAACAAATTCCTGCTGCATTATTGATCAAGTTATGAGCTATATTCTCATAATGTGAAACTATAAATACTGATTTCTGTGACTGATAAACTAATCTGGTATCTCAATATAGAATATATGCTTCTCTTGCACTTCTTTTTTAGAATAGAGTAATATTTTGTGAGGAAGTGCAATTTATCAAAGTGGCACTTTAAAGAAATGTTAATTTCAGCTAACACACGCCATAATGCCAAGTGAGTTCTCCTAATACACTTTTTGTATTCTCTGAGGCTGTTTTATATTAGTTAAATCTGTGTCAAGTTCTTGTTATGCAGCAATTGCTGTAATTATTAACTTATTCCTAGAATTATAGAATCACAAAATGGTGGAATCATAGAGTAGTTGAGGTTGGAAGGGGCCTCTGGAGATCCAACCCCCCCTGCTCAAGGCAGAGTGTGGTAGAGCAGTTTGCTTACAGATGTGTCCAGTTGAGTTTTGAATACAATAATGGAGACTGCACAACCAATCTAGACAATTTGTTCCAGTTCTTGTCAATCCTCACAGTAAAAAAAAAAAAAAAGGCAAAAAACAAACCCCAAAACCAATCAGCCATAAAAAACAATTCAAAGTTTTTTCTGAAGTGGAATTTCCTGTGTTTCAGTTTGTGTCTGTTGCCTCTGATCTCTCACTGTGCACTGGTTCCATCTTTTTTTCTTCTTCCCATCAGTAATTTACACACGCTGCTAAAATTTGAATAAATATTCAAAAATATGCAAATCAAGATGATAATTCTGAGGGACAGCAAAATGTGCTGTAGATACAGTAATACACAGTTTCTACATTAAACAATTGCAGTATAGGAAATGAAAGCAGATCAAAGATAGAAAAAAACAGTTAAGACTGATACTTTGACCAACCTCAGTGCACCTGATTCAGGTGCAGCTAAGTGAATTTTTTTTTTTAGCCGCTTAGCTAAATTTTCTTAGGAAAAGTGGAATGTAAAGCTATCACTACAGTATTATTATTATAGCTTCTGTTGTTCAATATCTGTTAACGTTCATTTCTTTTTTTTACAGTGTTAAATTTTCCTAGCAATGAGATAATATTAAGTATTTTTGTTGTTAATTCTTTTGCATAGGTACAATGTCAGCATAAAAACAGCTACTGGGGATATCAAAGCTGGGAAAGATCAAACATTGGGAACATACTTTATTTCTGACAATTTGTCAAAAATTACTGGGTTTTTTTTTCGTATAAAGGTATTACAGATTTGTGAAGAACAAAGAGTTTTGAAGAATGTATCAAAAGAGATTTAAGTTAGAAGCAAGAGTATTGATTTAAGATGCAAGATTACTTAGACAGGGTCACAAAGCAGGTTGAAAAAAAAATTGAATAAAACTAAGAGCAGTCTATGAAACCAAATTATACAGAAGTTCAGAAAGAGAACTGGGTCCAATCCTGTGCCAAGTGCCAAAGAGTCTTGATACCACTGATCTAAAAAGCACATTGAAGGATAAGGCCATATTCTCTTTAAAATAGCATGTCAAACTAATTTCCTCTTTAGTGCTGTTTCTCTTTCTATCTCTTTGCCAAGCCCACATAGGGATTCTAAGAACAAGTGTTAAAGCAGGCTTTCACATTGGGTGTTTCTGTATTAAATTTAGTTTTCATGAAGCAGCTAGATTCTATTTAGGAAAGTTTTTGTTAATTGCTAGGCTGTAAATCCTCTGACTAGCCAATCCAAATATTTTCATTTTTAACTCCTGAAAGTAACAGAAAGACACTCTTTGGTTCTTGTTATTGTTGTTATTAATAGCTGAGAGCTTTGCAGAGTTTAAAAATATCAAGCCTTGAACAACTTTGCTCTGTTGAAGAAGCTCTAAGGCACGCAATTTCTTTGCCAGCTGATGTTTGCTAGATTAAAAAACAACAACAAAACGTCCAACCCTGAAGTTAATTACAAATTTGGCAAACACTTTTATCACTTGGATGTCATAATGATATTTTGCATGCAATCTCAATGTCTGCAGTAGAACTGTGAATTTAACTAATGAAAATCTTCTGAACCTCTAAAAGAAAATGCAACCCCCCTATTTCTGAATCTGCAATGTCCCAAAGGATCAGCACCTTAACACTTTATGCAGGCAGAGTTTGACTGTCTGGGCTTGCTCTGAAAACAGTTGTGCTGCACCTGGGTATAAAATCCATGTTCTGTGTAATGTGTGTGTAACTGAATAGCTTCTTGAGTAGGATTTCCTGGTGTTCAGGGGAAGGTGGCACTGTGTTGGCATCCTGCCTTCAGTTACTTGTTAGCCTGCTGTATTGGATCATCCAGGGTTAGCTTTTGCTTCCCGTTCTGCCAGTTCCAATTGGCTATATGTCTACTAGAGCTACATAATTTTCTAATTTTCCCTGGTCAGAGGGTTTTGACAGAGATGTCAAAGAAGTGAAAGCTAGAGAAATGGGAATTTTTATTTAATATGGCATGCTTTCTCCTATTTTCTGTAGATTAAGGACTGTTTATCATTCAGTTTTCCCTCGCTGTCTGTCTGGCTTGGAAGTAGAGGTGGACAAGGTCTGTGTGTATTTAAATATACGTAATCTAACATTAACAGCCTCTCAGAACAGAAGAAGGTTAAACAGATCAAAAAGTCTTATGATTAACAGGCAGTGTCTTTAGTCATTTGTCTGATGGCAAAGGGTGGAGAACTTCAGTTTACTGTGTGTTCCTGCTTTCTACCAGGTAATTACCCCCCCAAAGAAGGTAGTTGAGGTCCAAGATTTATGACTTATGTCTTACAAAAGCAGGATTAAGTATTGTACATGAGGCTATTCTTGTAAGAATGATTTGCAGAGGGAGAGTCATAAATGCAGATCCTCAGACTTTCTGAACCAAGTTATTGTAACAAGATCTACACAAACCAGCAATAAGAACTTCTCTTGAGGAAATAGTTAGCTTTGTTCTGAAGCTATGGTTGCTCTGGTCTCAGCATAAGTTAGAGAACTCCCAGTCAAGCTGAGAATTGATAAAGAAGACTGAAACACTTTTCTACTTAACCAGCTATCTTCTCTCCTTGGCTGCCTCTGCAGTTCGTGGAGGTATGAGCTCAACTGTTTGTAGACCAATTGAAACCTTCCCTACTGCCAGAGAGTGAAGGAAAATCTTAAGACTTATATTTTGGCTCTTCTCACTATTCAAGGGCACAATTTCAAATACAAAAGAATGCAGCTTAATTTTATTAGGACTACGAAAAGAAATAACTGGGTTACCATATTTTTTATATCCACAAAAGTGTTGAAATTTTGCCATAAGATCAAGAAAAGGCTTATAGTATTTTTGCATTTTGATGCCTAAGTTATACTGGGGCAGTTAATATGAGTGTACAGATCAATAATCTAATTTTTAGAAAGCCTATTAATAGGGAAAATTGAAGTATTGATATCACCTGATCCAGAATTTCAGTTTAAGTTTGAAGATTTTATTGGTGATTTTTTCCTGAAGAAGTCTTGTAAGGATGATCTCTTATTTTCTATTCCACACAGGAAACAAAGGCAGTTATCAAGCACAGAATAATTATCTGTGGCCTGTTGCTAAGCTGACTTTCAATTCTGAAACTGAACATAATCATACACAATTGATGGAGGGTGCTACAAGACCACCTTTTGCTCTGTTGAAACATAGGAACAGGAGAAACCATGAAAGTAACAACTTTCCCCTTCTATCCCATCTTCAAGGTTTTCCATTCTTAGCGTGGAGGAGTTTGCAGAGTCAGACAGGGCAGGTCAGTTTCCAGATCTACTGTCCTTTCAGGGTCTAGTACCATGGATTCCAAATAATGTCAGTTCTGAGCATGGCTTTTAGGATGTGGCTTCATTTTCTTCTGAAACCAAATATAATATAACATTATATTCTTTCATATAGGTCATCTAAACAGCTGTTGGATTGTGGAACCTTCCAGCCACTGCTGATCTGAGTCAGGTTTGAACTGATGACCTGCTGATGAAAAGCTTGAGTCAGATTTCAGTCCCCTGAGTCATTTAGACTGCCTGCAAATGCATAATTAACATTTAAGATGCAAGTCTTATTTTTAGTAGCAGGAGAGGAGGGAAGAAGATAGTGTTTAATAATCTAAACTGTCCTGATACAACACTGTAGAGAAAATGTCTGTGTAGCAGAGAAGTGCAAAATTTGATGTTAAAAAGGAAACACATTGAGTTACAAGTCAATCAGCATTTCATGGAAATAAATGGCAAAACTTCATTTTCTTTGGTGGTTCAAGGATTGGGAGAGATAGAGCAGTTGGTAGTTAGGACACTCATTTGAAGTATTGGGAATATGTTCAACTCATTTACCTAAATAAGGTCCCCCATATCTTAGGAAACACTGATACGTTCCCAAGGTATCAGTAGGACAGGTGTCTCCTACCCGTTCTCCTACATAGGTGTCTCTCTTCAAAAGATTCTGAGTTCAACCTCATATAGAATGGTGCTTTTGGTTATAATTCTGTGTTTCTGGTAAGGGCAACAAGTAGTCTTAGTCTGTTTAGGAGGAAAGATGTACTGTACTGTTTGCCAATTTCCTTCCGAAATAGTGATGTTCTCTACTTTAAGTGAAGTTTGGTTTCAAATTTACACTGATGGAATTTCCACAGCATCTTTTCTGAGACTTTCTGGTGGACTAACAGATTTCAGTGTTACTGGGTTTTTGCTGGTAAACATAGTAGCTATATCTTCTCTCAACATTGTCCGATGACTTCTAATTATACACACTCAACTTTTTGCCTGTTTTTCTTTTGATGTGCTTACAGAATTCTATATCTGCAGACTTTCATTACAGGCCAGCAATGGTTATGGCCATCAACAGAGACAGAAAGGAGGAAGGTAGTTATAATCCAGATTTACACAGCAAGAAATGTATAGAAACACATTAGATAAATGAGAGACAGTTTTCCATAAATAAGAGTAGATTTCTTGCTGACATTTCTTTATCTGTGAAAGACTTACTATTATGCTGTCCAAAACCCCGAAAATTCACAAAGAACTCCCCTCATTCTTGGCTTCTTTCAGACAGGATTTTTTAGGTCAAAGTTGTAATTAGACAGAAATGTTCCTCCAGCAGAGCTATGATGGTAAATGTTGTGGAATGAAGACAGAGCAGTCCAGCCCTGGTTCTCAGCTGGCAAGGTGCTGAGAACACAGCACCTATACAGCGTGTAGCCTGCGCAAATAAACTCTGCTTGCTCTTGCTTGGCTTTATAAAGAGGCTGGTTTGCTGTCTCTCTGAAGCGTTGCTGAATTCAGAATGCTGGGTTGTGTGTTATAAAGATATTTGAATGCTTCTGGATGGAGTCAGATGAGATGATTATACCTGTTGCACATGGCAGCTGGCGGTCGAGCTGCTGTTAGTGGAGTGGAAACATCTACTACCCAGGAAAGAAGACAAAAATGAGTAGGAGCTCTGGGATGGGGTAGGAATGAAAAGTTGGATCTAGTGAAACTCTAGCATTGTCCAAAATACAGGAGTTGGTCTATGTAAGATTGTCTTGAAGGTGAGCCCTTTGACTTAGTTTATATTATTTGTGCAGGGCCTTGCCCAAGTGACAGGTTAATTTCTGGTAACATGTGATGAGTAGAATAGAAAGCATGAATAAGGACATCACCAGAAGGGGTTTCTTCACTGCTTCAATTATTGAAAAGCTGTTTTCTAATTTTTAGCTTGAATTTATTCATATTCTGTTTGCTTGCATTTGCTATTATGGCTCCATTGTTCATTAGCTTAAAGAATGCTCTTCCCTCAGTGGTGATTATCTCCCATCTTATATTTAGAGAGAGCCATCAAATTCCCCTTCATTTTGCTAGACTGAGTAAGCAAAGTTCTTTTATTAGCCTCTTTAAAGCTCTCCATGCACCTTCTCGGTCTAATGCCCTTTCTGACGCTTTCCAGCTTGAGTTCAACTTTTTAAGCAAAGGTCATGATCAGCATTATAGATAATATTGCAGATAAGATTTTATTTTCCTTCCTCTCACAAGAAGATTATTCACTGTATAGTCTGACAGTAGTCTCACTGAGAATGTCGGGATTTTGCACAGGTCAGAGAGAAATCTCCCTCCTTATTAGAGCTGTAGATTTTTCCCTTTTTCATTTTGTCTCATGATTTCAATTACTTTTGATAATATGCATGAACCATTTTTTCATCTACAAGAACAAAAGATGAAGTAGAAATATGATTTTATTAATTTGTTTGTGAAGGATCTTTCTTTCCTATTTTTTATCCTAAACGCTATGCAAGATTAAAAAGACATGTGCTAATGTTCTTTTTGTAATAAAAGTGTGTATTAAGCAGCCACCAATGATCAATAAATAAGCAAGTAAACAGGAACTTATTAAAGAAACATTTTAAAGGAAGTTTTAAACACTCTTTGCAAAAGTGTTCAGTCCAGAGTTCTCTGCATGGACAAGTGTTAAGTTTTCATAATAATCTATTTTTTGTAATTTTAGTAATAAAACTAGTTTTAAGACCTACCTGGTTTTATGTGCGTAGAATTAAGAACACAGCTTTTTAAGAGCATGCTTTATTACTTCCAAAATATCAGATTTTGCTATGAAAGACTAAGAAATGCAGCTCCATACTTTATTTTATTTTAAATCATATTGTGATAGAGTTATATCATATGGAAGTGCGTCCAACAAAAATAACTTGTATCATAAGCAATTCTATGATTTTATAAAGGTACAGCTTCCTGAGTGAAACTATACCTCTATTGAAATTTATGGGATTTTTCTACTGACATGATTAGGTAGATTTTCAACTGTTTATCATAATTGAGTCTTATGGCTACTTGCTGTCAAAAGCAAAGTCACTCCATGTTTAATTTATTTACCCTGTATTGAAACCAAATACCTGCTCCTCACTTAAATGCTTAACCAAGAAAAGTTAAGATTTATATGAGAGAGACACAAATACGAGATGAACGCTGTAGTAAGGAGGACAGTCCCACCAGGATACGTATAGAAAAATGCTGAATTGGAAAATAAAATTGCAATTCTCTGAATAACTAATTTAGTTTTTACTTGCACAATAAGGAAGTCTGCAATAATAGTTTAAAAAGCCTCCAGAGGGGTTGTTAATGAATTACTAACTACTCACAACAACAGTGAAATATTTTTAAAATATCTGCTTGTGAGAAGTTAGTCCCAGGTCAGACCAGCACTAAGTCCCTGCACCGCTTTCACCCTTGCAGAAAGGACTTTGGCAAAAGCTTACGCTGGCCTTCCTCAGAGAAGACAATTTCAAGCAAGGAGAATTCTATGCCAGAGTTGCTAACAGACAGTGCTTTTGGAGAGCTTACTATAAAGTGCCAAGCATGGTCAATTTGCACTGATGTCAGCAGGAGCTTGAGAGTAGTTACTAGGTTAGGGAAGAGAAATCTATATATTTACCCGAGAAGTTGTTTCAAAAATGATATTTACTGAAATATTAATTAGCCTACTGTTAACAAATGATTACCTGAATATTTACAATGTTACAAGAGCCCATAAAGACTTGGTATTTTTCAGCTAGTTGTATTTGCCATACAAAATTTCATATCATATTAAAAGGGAAAAGTGCAAGAATGTATTATTTTTCCCAAGATTAAGTTATCATATTTTCATAGTTTCTTTTTGGATGAAAAA